>NC_046172.1:31203161-31342630 GCF_011064425.1 Rattus rattus
GCCCATACATATACAGCCATCCAATTAGACAAGATGGATGAAGCAAAGAAGTGCAGGCCGACAGGAGCCGGATGTAGATCGCTCCTGAGAGACACAGCCAGAATACAGCAAATACAGAGGCGAATGCCAGCAGCAAACCACTGAACTGAGAATAGGACCCCCGTTGAAGGAATCAGAGAAAGAACTGGAAGAGCTTGAACGGGCTCGAGACCCCATATATACAACAATGCCAAGCAACCAGAGCTTCCAGGGGACTAAGTTACTACCCAAGACTATACATGGACTGACCCTGACCTCCTGACCTCATAGGTAGCAATGAATATCCTAGTAAGATCACCAGGAAGGGAAGCCCGGGTCCTAAGAAGATCGAACCCCCAGTGAACGGTAGATTGTTGGGGGAGGGCGTAGAGAGGAGGGGAACACCCAAAGAAGGGGAGGAGGATGGGGATGTTTGCCCGAAACCGGAAAAGTGGAATAACACTGAAAAATTCAGGCAAGAAATGCTTCAAGTTAATAAAAAAAAGAAAAGAAAGGAAAATATAAAATGTGTGGTCCAAGGAACAAAAGGGCACCAGGAAGTGAAATGGAGCTGAATCCTATGTTCAAGGACATAAACAGATTAAGGGAGTGGTGACTATGGGGCAAAATTCAGCTAAGTTTAGGTCCAAGCTTGGTGGTACACACGTTTAATCCCAGGAGACAGGGGCAAGCAGACCTCTGAGTTCAAGGCCAGCCTGGTTTAAACCAAGTTCCAAGTAGGGAAAAGCTGAAGTCCGGGTATGGTGGCACATGACTTTGATCCCAGCATTAAGGAGACAGAGCCATGTAGATCACAGAGTTGAAGGTCAATCCTACAGAACCTGTTCCCGGACAGCCAAGCTTTAGCAACGAAGAGTTGGAAACAGAAAAACTAGTGATAATGTACTAGAACAAGGGGGACATGTTCCAAATCCCAGCAAGCAGCAGAAATAGGCAGCTTTGGCCACATGGCTCCAGCGTTAGAGTCCAGAATAGAAGGGACTACTGGGTTCAATTGATGCTGGTTATCTGAGCTAGAAATTAGCAGTGATTAAGAAGAGACCAGCATCACTGAGGTGAAATCTTCTGGGAAGCGTATTCTGAGAGCACAAAGCTATGTTCCAGAGATAGCCAAGGCTGTACCTCATGCTGCAGCTGGACTTGGTGATGTGTAAGAGTCACCCAGGTGGTACTGGTTTTGAAGGCACAAAGGGGTCATGAAGAGCAGCTGAGGCTCAGAACTGTGAGGGACCATGGAAGGCCACTGGTGAAGGTGCAGCCTGAGTTGTAGTTGACAGCCCAGGACTGCAGGGGTCATGAAAAGATGCTTTAAAACAAAGCTAACAACAAGCTCACAGTGCTGCCTAACAAGGTATAACTATTCAATGTACAATAAACGGATTATTCCTTCAAAAAAAAAGATATAAATGTGAGCGTTCAAAGCATGCATTGGAAACAATATAAGGGTAAAGTGAAAAAAATTAGTTAATAATATTGATAATAGACAGTTGGGTATGATAAGACTTTTTCTCTACTGTTTGGAATATAGTTGACCAGGCTAATTCTAAAATTCCTTCCTTGGCATGAGGTATAGCTTCATAAACAACGGAGATACAGAACGCTTAGCTATATTTCAGGTAATGCTGACCCTCAACAACAGTCATGATAAAACTACAACAAGTCACAGAGGCCACTTTTCTCCTAATGTGACACAGTTCACAATATGAAAGTATTGGCATATTGATAGTATTTAAATGTATGCAAATTGGTGAGACAGCTTGAATACTCTGTGTATAAAATTGAAAAACAATCTCTAACAATAAATTTAAGAAAAGGTCGAAAGGAAACCTTGCAAGTAGTTATAAGATATAAACCAAAGCCCAAAACAAAACAATAAAACTTGCACACCCCAACTGAAGAGCCACATTAAACATCAATTAAAAAATACAACAAATGCATATTAGTTAAACTTTGATGTATTTAACTCAGAATGTGAAAACTCACTATAGATCATGTAATTCTATTCATACCTATTTGACTATATAAATCAGTGATTCTATGCTGAAATTGTATTCATTTGTGGTTAAATAAGTAATGAATATCCTTTGCATATACATATGTATGTAATATTTAGAACATGATGTGATCAGTTGTGCTACATACCAGTGGTAGATTTTGGTCTATCTGTTTCACACAAGTTATGTGGGTCTAGAATCCAAATTTATCAAGGTTTCCAGCATAATGTCCTAGTCTAAGTATTTATTATACCATCTAATAACTATGTAGTTTGTAGCAAGCACCAAATACATCCTCCTTTGGTTTCTAACCCTGGTCCATAATAATATATTAACACATATTGAATTTTGATAAAATAATTATAAATTTATGACTATTATTTATTACTAGGTATTATTACTATTGTTATTTTTTTTTTTATTATTATTATTATTATTATTATTATTATTATTATTATTATTATTATTATTATTTTGAATGAACTGTAGAGAGATTAAGCAGTTGACCGGGGTTGCCATTTCTACTTCCTTAAGCATTAAAGCATCTTTGTTCACTCTTAAAAAAAAAACAAAAAAAACAAAACAAAAAAAAAACCAAAGGGCATTTCCCAGAGCACAAAATAGGAAAAGAAGTTGGCTTTCTCAAGATGATACTTAAAGCCAGGCCGGGTGGTGCATATCTAGAATTGCCACACTTAAATGGTAGGTGCAGGAGGATGAGGAGTTCTTAGTTGTGTTGCCTACAGGGTAAATTTTGATTCCTAGCTAGGATCATGGAGATTAATTAAATTAAATTAATCGGAAATTAAAACAAAACCAAAAAAGGAAAAGAATATATAAAACTACAAGCAAATCCACAGTCACCTAAATGCATTATTCATATTTGAGACACTGACTTGTGTAGCGCACCTTGCGCTCACCATGTAGCTGAGGCAGGCTTTGATCTTCTGACTTCCAGGCCTACCCACAGGTGCGCACTGCCATGCTCAAATTCAACTAATATTCAAATGTGTGTCTCAAAGACAAAGTCAGAGCAGCAACTGCTTCCTATGAGCTGGAACATTTGGATGCCCAGTGGGTTCCAATGTGAACTCCAGGAGAAACCTTTCCCTCCACCAAGGACACTGAACTTGCTTGTGAAGTTTGCCGCCAATAAAATATTTGCACAGCTAGGGTCCCTAGTATAGTTTTGACTTTGTCTAATTTTTACAAAAAATAGGGGAAATCTTTTCATATTTCTATTTAATAATTAGGTATTAGGTTCTACTAGGTTAGCTACACTGGGTTGATCCTAGCTTGTAATCAGAGAAATATTCCCTGGAATTAGCTACATATGTTTATTCGTTTAGAAGAAAGTAGACATTTGTAATTTATTTAATGTTTTGGGAGATACTGTAAAGTATCATTCTTCCTCCTCCTACCCCTTCTCCTGGTCAAAGTCTCATGTATTTCAGGCTTGCCTTGAACTCCCTATGTAATTGAAGCTAGCCCGCCTCCATCTCTCAAGTGCTTTGTGTTAAGGATGGAACCCAGGGCTTTGTGCATACGCGGCAAGTAAGAATACCAACTGAGTTATATGTCCTGCCCTGATTCTTCACTGTGATATTGGCATTCAGGCCATATAGATGGTCAGCCATTCTATATTTCTCTAGCTCTAAGTTGTCGATTATATCTAGAAATAGATAACAGCTACGTATCAAGGTATTACAGACATGGATTGGGATTTGGAGTCACCTACTGGGATTTTTGAAGTCATATCTCCTGAAGGAAGGGACACAGGAATAGTGGCAGAAGCCAAGGTAGTTTATTACTTCCTACAACGGAAACTGGCCCAAGCTGGAGAAAGGTCAGACGCTCAATGGCACCAAGGCACAGGAGGCATGACCCTTGATACATTATTGACATACCAGCTGCCTTCCTTCACATTTTTATATGAGAAACACAAGCTCTGTTCTTTTGGAAGTTGGAGTAAGAAATCCACCTCCAGCATGCCCTGACTAGGAACACATATTTGAACAATGTTTCCTCAGACAGTGGCACAGTTTTAGAGAGGCTGTGGAACCTTCCTGAGGTGGAGATGTGCTGGAGGGTGTACATCACTGTGGACTAGGCTTTGAGAGTACATAGCCTTGCCCACTTGTCTGTGTCTGCTTCACGGTTGGTATTGATGCTGTGAGCTCTCAGCTCTTGCTCCAGCTACCTGTTGCCAAGGCTCTCCTACAATTATGGACTCTGCTTCTGAAAATATAAGCCCAAGTAAAGCGCTTCTGTAAGTTTCCTTTGGTCATGGGATTTTGTTGCACCAACATAAAATTAACAAATACATCCCCTTGGGCACAGTCTCTGAGTGGAGGACTGTCTGCTAGCTGGTTGCTTTCATATGTTCATATTGATTCCTTTCATTCTATCCCACTCTATCCTCGACATATATGCAAAAAGGTATGGAATAAACACAATCAGATAGTGTTGCTCAAAATTGTCCAGTTCTCAAATTTTTTAGAAATGCCATGGGTTAATTTAGATTAAAACTGCAAGATGACCAAGAAACAGCAGGCACTAAATGCAGATTGTATTTTCAAAAGCACACTTTCTCACAAAAATCAGAGTCATTTCATATTTGGCTAAGTTTCCTCTTTTGTGTTTGTTTCCATTGTTTTGTTTTTGACATAGGGCCTCTCTCTCTGTGTGTAACTTAGGTTGGCCTCAAACACACAGTGATCCTCCTACATCAGCCTTCCAAGTGCTGAGATTACCATAACAAAATTCATATTTTGGTAATTTTTTTTCTTTTTTTTCGGAGCTGGGGACCGAACCCAGGGCCTTGCGCTCGCTAGGCAAGCGCTCTACCACTGAGCTAAATCCCCAACCCCATATTTTGGTAATTTTTAAATGAAGGTTCTTTGTGCTTATGAGGTAGAAATGGAAAAATGGAACTCTAGGTTCTGGACAATGGTGTTTTTCTGGATGCATTTCTTCGAGTGATAAAAATAACATAAACTGTTAATTTGTACACATGTATTCATCTTTTTATAAAGTTGATGCATGGTATATACCTGTGCACATATGAACATATGCTTGTGAGTGTGCATGGATGTAGAGGTCAGACGTCAATATCTGGTATCTTCCTCTATCACTTTCCATCTTTTTTGCCACGGGGACTCTCACTGAACCTGAAACTCATCAACTGATTGATGACAGTGATGTTGACGATCTAAGGAGCTCCAAGCGTCCTTGTGTCTCCGATGTCCCAGTTACAGATGTGGGACTCTGCTGCTCCTGGCTTTTCATGGGTTCTAGGGTCTGAACTGAAGTCCTATTGCCTGTGCTGCAGTCACACTTATCCACTTTATCCACTGAGCCATCACCTCAGCCCTCATTCATTCATTTTCCTCTGTTTAAGAACTTGTCTTTAGATAAATGGGGAAGGCAGAGCTGAGGGATAAAGCTGCTGGAAGGTCTTACTGCCTAGTTCTGTATGTCCCCAACAAGGGATTGTCTGGTTGGGGTCTCCCTTACCTATGTGCTTAGGGCCCAGGTCAGGTATTTGTCTCCGACACCCTTCCTTGTTTTCTGCTAAACAGCCTCGTCTCCCCCTACCTTCTTTGGTTCCTCCCACATACCTTTCTTTTTTATTAAATTAATTAATTTTTTAACTTCCACAGGGAGGAAACTAGAGTTATCTGAATGTACTGTGCTTTCCTGAAATGGATTTTATGCTGGCTACTGTGCAACAGATGATGGGGGTGGGGGGTAAAATCTCCCTGATATACTGCTGCTTCCTTTGGAAGTCTTAACTCCATTAATGCCCTTGAATTTTCCAGGAAATTTGATGTTCAAGGATCTATTTTATTTCATATAAAATGGGAGTCTGCTTCTGCATTCCACCCTTCTGTTATTTCTAACACTCCTTATTCTGCTAGGGAGTCTCTCCTTTCCTGTCCTTTTCTCTCTACCCCTTCCTCTCCCCTCCTTTCTGATCCCCTCCCCTCCCCTCTCCTCCTCTCTTCTCTCATGCTACTTCCATATTTCTAATTGGGTTTGGGAGGAGAACTCATCTATTTTCCCCTTCACCCTGCCACGAGTCTGAGATTAATGGTCCCTTAAAAATTGTTGGCTGGGCCATTTATCTGCAACACTTGAGAGTTATTCGCCCTTAATAGCACTGAGAGAGTGGTATAAAACTGAAATCAAATGGAGAGGCTTGTTCACATATCTGTTTGGCTCTATTTCCTTGAATGCTTGGAAGCAGAGCTCTGCCTTATGGAGGATAGCAGCAGGCTCCTACTGCAAGCCATTCTGTATACCATGGGGTCCCAGGAAGTATTTTTCCTCCAATAAGCCATTGATACATGGCTTTCTCTCCTAAAGCCTAGAAGAAGGATTGATTTTTCTTTCGTTTACAGCGTCAGTTTTTAGAATATGCTGTACGGTATGGTAATTTTGACACGTGAGGCTGCAGAGTAGTTGAAATATGGTTAATCTGAATAAAGATGTGTAATAAGAGTACAAAATAAACAAACAAAACAAAAACAGGTTCTAGAGACTTCAAGCAAGAGCCAGAGAGAAGACTCAACCAGGCTTCTTGCCATAGAAGGCTGACCATTTGAATGTGATCCCCAGAATCTGTAGTGGAAAGAGAGAGCCAACACCTGAAATTTGTCCTCTGACCTCTGCATGTGCCCTGTGGTATTTGCTCAAGTACATGTACTCACATGCATATATAAAATATAAAATATACATTCTAAGCAAGGAGAAGAATATCGAATACCTTGATGCTGACCTCAACATTATATGTTGAACTATTTTTAAATATATTGGGTTAAATATATTAGAGAAAGGTCATCCAGAGACGGCCCCACCGGGGGATCCATCCCATATACTGTCACCAAACCCAGACAATATTGTGGATGCCATGACATACTTGCTGACAGGAGCTTGATATAGCTGTCTCCTGAGAGGCTCTGCCAGAACCTGAGAAATACAGAGGCAGATGCTTTCAAACAACCATTGGACTGAAAATGGGGCCCCCAGTAGAGGAGTTAGAAAAAGAACTGAAGGAGCTGAAGAGGTTTTCAACCCCACAGGAAGAACAACAATATCAACCAACCAGACACCCCCCCACAGCTCCTACAGACTAAACCACCAACCAAAGACTACACATGGAGGGATCCATGGCTCCAGCCACATATGTAGCAGAGGATGGCCTTATCTGGCATCAATGGGAGGAGGCCTTTGGCCCTGTGAAAACTCAATGCTCCCATGTAGGGGAATGCCAGGGAGATGGGAGGGAGTGGGTGGTTGAGTGACACTCTCATAGAGTCAGGGGGAAGGGATAGGGGATTCCAGAGGGGAAATAAGGAAAGGGGATAACATTTGAAATGTAAGTAAAGAAATTATCCAATAAAACATTAATTTCGTCAACTTATTTGCGGGACTGGAGAGATGGTTCAGCAGTTATGAGCACTAGCTGCTGTTCTAGAGGACGTAGGTTCACTTTCTAGCACTCACATGGCAGCTCACAACTGTCTGCAACTCCAGTTCCAGAGGACTAGACACCCTTACACAGACATACATGCAGTCAAAATATCAATGTGCATAAAAATAACAATAATTTTTTTTTAAAAAAAAATGATGTTTCAGTTGGGAAAATGCTTGCCTTGTAAGCACAAGGACCTGACTTTGATTCCCTAGAACTCATATTTAAAATGTCAGGCTTACTGGCACTTGCTTTAAGTCCCAGTGCTGAAGAGGCAGAGATAGGCAGATGCCTGGGGCTCTCTAGCCAACCAGCTTCACCTATTCCGTGAGCTCCAGGCCAGTGAAAGATCTGTATCAAGAAAAAGATGAACGGCATATGAGAAATTATACTTGAGATTTTCCTCTGGCTTCCACATTCATGTGCACATACATGCTGGAACATGCACACTTACACGCATATATGCATGTAGATGAAAATGTGGCCACTATACATTTAAAATGCATTCTGGTTTGCATGTGTAGCTCACATTTTATTTATATAAATTGAGGGTTCCTACAGCTTTTTTTTTTTTTTTTTTTTTTTTTTTTTTTTTTGCACCAGATGGATGTAGTCAGGAAGGGGCTGAGAATTTGCTAATGGATTAGTCAACTTCAACAATGGTTTGCACACCTGCCCTTTGACAGGAACATTGATCTGCACTGAAAAGTTTAGCGCAATGACCTAGTTCACTGGCCTTGAAGCTGGCTGGCATGACAAGCTCATGTACCTCAAGAAGAGGATACCACGTTACTGTGCTCCCAAGCAAAGAATTGAGCAGGAGCAGACAGATGGAGCAGATGCACAGGCAGTTTATTAAGAGAGAATAGACTCCCCAAAGCAGCAGGCCATCTAGAGTAAAAGGAAAGTTCACTATCAACATTGTCACTGTACAACGGATGTGGACTTTTCTATCACACGTCATGAACTTTGTACATTATCCTCACTTACATGTTATAACCTTTACATGCGGTTCTCTGTAATATCAATCCAGGGATGTATTCTAATGTGCTCGGTCATCTTCAGACACCCTGGAGCACCTCTATGCCTGCTCCAGTGGTCAACTTTAGCTGACCTTAGCTAGGGGCTTCCAGACTTCCTCCTGGACGATTTGTTCTTTTTATGTGCTGATTTTGTAAGACTTTGAGCATGCACAGCCTCTGGACCTCATTCTCCATCCTACGCTCTACAGATGCAGCTTTGGATGATTGCCCACTCTATCCCCTTCGTAGAGAATGCATTTACAAACCATGTCAATTAGTTATTTTTCCTTCTTTCATCTTCGCGGCTTGACAATCTTTAGTGGTCCTCTAAGTCAGCTATCTTAGTTTTCGACACAGGACTCAAAAAATGATCAACCTAGATGATTTTAGCATGCATTTATATCAAACCTGTAGACATTCATTGTTTGCTGATCTCAGGTATGTTGATGCACCAAACCTAGGGCACACACTGTGTTCCAGGAGAAGGTGGAGTGTTGTGTAGTTTGGCCCTTGGGCTATATTTGTTCTTCCCCTGGGTACACAGCTTTTTCATTTGCACCAGATGGATGTAGACAAGACTTTGCTAATGGATTGGTCAACTTCACCAATGGTTCTCACACCTGCTTTTCAACGGGAACACTGATCTGCTCTGAAAAGTTTAGCTCAACGACCTAGTTCACCTGCCTTACGGCTGGATGGCATGGCAAGGCAAAAGACCAAACCCCAATTCAAAGGGAAAATTCCTCCAGTGTCTTACTTGTCAGGTGCTCTTTATGCCTCTCTGGGTCCAGGAATCCAGGCTCACACACTGTTAAGAATGCGTTCAGTTTCTTTGCTCTTGAGAGCCAAATTAGAAAATATACGCAGCAGATCCTCTGAACTTTGGTGGGTTACAAAACATGGCCCAGAGTTCCCAAGACTGGACTTTAGATGGTCCCCAGCTCTGTGCCAACTACACCTTTATGAGCACATATGGAAGAACACAGATTTTAGGGTCAGAATCTGCACCCTAGCAGCCCTAAAAAGCTGGGCTCAATGAAGCCCCATCGGTAGACCCATTAAACAGACAAATGTGATGAAAGGCAGAGAAAGGTGCTTCAGTCAATGAAGAGGAACGAATAAAGAGGCCCTGTAACCTTCCAACTCTGTTTTCTGAGGTCATGATATGTGGCTTAGGTTTAAATAGAAGACAAGAGGTGTGCATCAAGAAGACCAAAAAGTTCCAGTTCATGTGTGATCCACCCATCTCTCCCCATGAATTCCTAGGCTCCATTCCACAAGATGGTCTGAAAGTTGTCAGATCTGCGTAAAAACTCTTCCTGGAAGACAAACTCTTCCACTTGCTTGTAGCAACTTTGGAATCTTTTCCTTCTTCCAGCACAAGATTTCTAAGAAAATTTCAATTTCTTGGAGACCATTGTATCAATAGTCTGATAGCCAAAGAGCTCAGCACTGGTATGTCTTCAGAATATCATTTTTCTTCTTCAGAGCAACAAACACATGGTCTGGGTGGAGGGTGGCACGAGTGGGGAATGTTTTACACCTAAACATTAATACTGCAGTTAAGTTTCTTTTCTTTTCTTAAAAAAAGCTTAAGGCAGAAAACTCCAGCACAAGGAGGGAAACTACAACCTAGAAAAAGCAAGAAAGTAACCTTCTTGCAACAAACCCAAAAGAAGAGAGCCACACACAAACATAATTCCATCCCTAACAACAAAAATAACAGGAAACAACAACCACTATTCCTTAATATCTCTTAACATCAATGGACACAATTCCCCAATAAAAAGACATAGACTAACAGACCAGATACAAAAAGAAGACCCAGCATTTTGCTGGATTCAGGAAGAACATCTCAGTGACAAAAAGAGACACTACCTCAGAGTAAAAGGCTGGAAAACAATTTTCCAAGCAAATGGTTCCAAGGAACAAGCTAGAGTAGTCATTCTAATACCAAATAAAATCGACTTTCAAACAAAAGTTATCAAAAAAGATAAGGAAGGACATTTCATATTTATCAAATGAAAAATCCACCAAGATGAACTCTCAATTCTGAATATCTATGCTCCAAATACATGGGCACCTACATTCATAAAAGAAGCAATACTAAAGCTCAAAACACACATTGAACCTCACACAATAATAGTGGGAGATTTTAACACCCCATTCTCAGCAATAGACAGATGATGGAAACAGAAACTAAACAGAAATATAGAGAAAATAACAGAAGTTATGAACCAAATGGATTTAACAGATATCTGTTATATATCTGTTAAGATAGAACATTTCATCCTAAAACAAAAGATTATACCTCCTTCTCAGAACCCCATGGTTCCTTCTCCAAAATTGAGCACATAATCCCATATAATCAGTCATAAAATGGGGCTCAACAGATACAAGATGATCGACATAATCCCATGCATCCTATCAGATCACCACAGACTTAGGTTGGTCTTCAACAACAACAAAAACAACAGAATGCCCACAATCACGTGGAAGCTGAACAATGCACTACTCAATGATAGCTTGGTCAAGGAAGAAATATAGAAAGAAATTAAAGACTGTTTAGAACTTAATGAAAATAAAGGCACAACATACCCAAACTTATGACACACAAGGAAAGCTGTGCTAAGAGGAAAACTCATAGCTCTGAGTGCCACCAAAAAGGAACTGGAGAGAATATACATTAGCAGCTTGACAGCACACATAAAATCTAGAACAAAAAGAAGCAAATACACCCAAGAGGAATAGACGGCAGGAAATAATCAAACTCAGGACTGAAATCAAGTAAGTAGAAACAAAAAAAAAAAAACTATACAAAGAATCAACAAAACAAGGAACTG
Source organism: Rattus rattus (assembly GCF_011064425.1). Classification (NCBI taxonomy): domain Eukaryota; kingdom Metazoa; phylum Chordata; class Mammalia; order Rodentia; family Muridae; genus Rattus; species Rattus rattus. The sequence goes on from NC_046172.1 coordinate 31,214,536, forward strand.
GTTTTTGTTTGTTTGGTTTTTATTTTTGTTTTTTGAGAAAATCATCAAGATAGATAAACCATTAGCTAGACAAACCAGAGGGCATAGAAAGAGTATCCAAATTAACAAAATCAGAAATAAAAAGAGAGACATAACAACAGAATCTGAGGAAATTAAAAAAATTATCAGATCCTACTACAAAAGCCTATTCTCAACAAAACTGGAAAATATGGATGAAATGGACAATTTTCTAGATAGATACCAGGTACGAAAGTTAAATGAGGATCAGATAAACCATCTAAACAGTCCCATAACTCCTAAAGAAATAGAAGCAGTTACTAAAAGTCTCCCAACCAAAAAAAGCCCAGGATCAGATGGGTTTTCTGCAGAATTCTATCAGACCTTCATAGAAGACCTAATACCAATACTCTCGAAATTATTCAACAAAATAGAATACTCCTTCTATGGGGCCACAATTATGGTTATACCTAAACCACAAAAAGACCCAACAAAGAAAGAAAACTTCAGACCAATATCCCTTATGAATATTGATGCAAAAATACTCAATAAAATTCTTGCAAACCGAATCCAAGAGCACATCAAAACAATCATCCATCATGATCAAGTAGGCTTTGTCCCAGGCATGCAGGGATGGTTTAATATATGGAAAACCATCAACATAATCCACTATATGAACAAACTGAAAGATAAAAACCACATGACCATTTCATTAGATGCTGAGAAAGCATTTGTCAAAATTCAACACCCCTTCATGATAAAAGTCCTGGAAAGAATGGGAATTCAAGGCCCATACCTATACATAGTAAAAGCCATATACAGCAAACCAGTAGCTAACATTAAACTAAATGGAGAGAAATTTGAAGCAATCCCTCTAAAATCAGGGAATAAACAAGGCTGCCCACTCTCTCCCTACTTATTCAATATAGTTCTTGAAGTTCTAGCCAGAGCAATCAGACAACAAAAGGAGATCAAAGGGATACAGTTTGGAAAAGAAGAAGTCAAAATATCACTATTTTCAGACGATATGGTAGTATATTTAAGTGATCCCAAAAGTTCCACCAGAGAACTACTAAGCCTGATAAACAACTTCAGCAAAGTAGTGGGTATAAAATTAACTCAAACAAATCAATAACCGTTCTCTACTCAAAGGATCAACAGGCTGAGAAAGAAATAAGGGAAATGGCACCCTTCACAATAGTCACAAATAACATAAAATACCTCAGTATGACTTTAACCAAGCAAGAGAAAGATCTTTTTGACAAGAACTTCAAGTCTCTGAAGAAAGAAACTGAAGAAGATCTCAGAAGATGGAAAGATATCTCATGCTCATGGATTGGCAGGACTAATATTCTAAAAGTGGCCATCTTGCCTAAAGCATTCTACAGATTCAATTGCAATCCCCATAAAAATTCCCATTCAATTCTTCATAGAGTTAGAAAGAGTAATTTGCAAATTCATTTGGAATAACAAAAAAACCCGGTATAGTGAAAATTATCTTCAACAATAAAATAACTTCTGGGGAAATCACCATTCCTGACCTCAAGTTGAATTACAGAACAATAGTGATGAAAACTGTATGGTATGGTATTGGTACAGAGACAAGTGGGTAGATAAATGGAATAGAATTGAAGACCCAGAAAAGAACCCACATACCTATGATCACCTGATCTTTGACAAAGGAGATAAAACCATCCAGTGGGAAAAAGAAAGCATTTTCAACAAATGGTGCTGGTACAACTGGTGGTCAGCATGTAGAAGAATGCAAACCAATCCATTCTTATAGCCCTGTAGAAAGTTCAAGTCCAAGTGGATCAAGGACCTTTACATAAAACCAGAAACACTCAAACAAATAGAAGAAAAAGTGGGAAAGAGTCTTGATCACATGGGCACTGGGGGAAATTTCCTGAAGAGAACACTAATGGCTTATGCTCTAAGATCAAGAATCAACAAATGGGACCTCATAAAACTGCAAAGCTTCTGTAGGGCAAAGGACACTGTCTTTAGGACAAAACAACAGATTAGGAAAAGATCTTTATCAATCCTACATCCCATAGAGGGTTAATATCCATTATGTACAAAGAACTCAAGAAGTTAGACTCCAGAGAATCAAATAACCATATTGAAAATGGGGTACAGAGCTAAACAAAGAATTCTCAGCTGAGGAATATCGAATGGCTGAAAAGTACCTAAAGAATTGTTAAAAAACCTGAGTCATCAGGGAAATGCAAATCAAAACAGCCCTGAGATTCCACCTCACACCAGTCAGAATGGCTAAGATAAAAAAAAAAAAAAAAAACTCAAGTAACAGCAGATGCTTGGGAAGATGTGGAGAAAGAGGAACCATTGTTGGTGAGACTGCTATCTGGTACAAGTACTCTGAAAATCAGTCTGGCAGTTCATCAGAAAATTGGACATAGTGCTACCTGAAGACCTAGCTATACCTCTCTTGGGCATATACCCAAAAGATGCTCTAAAATATAACATCTGGGGATCCAGCCCAAATATATATATATATATATATATATACACATATACATATATATATATATATATCCACCAAACCCAGATAATATTGCTGATGCCAAGAAGTGCATGCTGAAAGGAGCCTGATATAGCTGTCTCCTGAGAGGCTCTGCCATAGCATGACAAAGACAGAGGCAAATGCTAACAGTCAACCATTGAACTTAAAACAGGATCCCCATTGGAGGACTTAGAGGAAGGAATTAGAGATGCTGAAGGGCTTGTAACCCCATAAGAACAACAATACCAAACAACCAGAGCTCCCAGGGACTAAATCACTACCCAAAGACATGACACATGACTCCAGCTGCATATGTAGCAGAGGATGGCCTTGTTGGGCACCAATGGGAGGAGAGGCCCTTGGTCTTGCCAAGGCTGGACCCCCAAGTGTAAGGCAATATCAGGGCAGGGAGGCAGGCAGGGGTGGGTGGATGGTTGGGTAACACCCTCATGGATGAAGGGGGTGGGGGGTGGGATAGGGGGTTTATGGATGGGAAACCGGGAAAGGGGATAACATTGGAAATGTAAATAAAAAATCCAATTAAAAAAAAACTTAAGGCAGAGTTCCCTTTGCAATGGCAAGCCTGCAGAGTTGGTTTTCTACTGGACTGTTGGCTCTCGGGATTACTTGAGGCATTATAAACAACAAGAGCGGGCCACAACCCCAGAGACTCTGGCTTAATTGGTCTGAAGTTTTGTTTAGTCTGAGAACTTCTCAGGTGATTCTACTCTGCAGCCAAGGCCCGAACCTGAGTTGGAGTTTTCTAATCAGATTTTAAAATTGCTTGACAATGTGTAGCCTAGACTGACTTTAAGCTCATGACAATCCTTCTGCCTTAGCATCCTCAGTGTTAACTTTACAGCTGTGTACCACCACCTCTGCCTCAGGGTTTTCAATTTTTCCCTACCTTTCCTCCCTCACTCCTTTCCTTTCCTTTTAACTGACTACGGTTTGTTTGTTTGTAAATGTGGAAAATTGAGGTCACTGACTCCAAGTTTGGGAAACCAAGCAGGTGTCATGATGTATTAATGAAATCTCAGGTTTGTGAGGGATGAATAACAGGGGACCAGGAGTTCAAGGTCATTTTTTAAACTACTTTGATACAACCTCTTATAGCAGGGTGGCCTCTGATTCACTATGTTCCTCAGGATGGTCTTGAAATCCTGATCTACCTGCATCCATTTCCCACATATTGGGATTACAGGCAAGCCCCACCCTGCCCTCCTGTCTCTTAAGGGTTAGTTTTGTTAATAATTGCCACAGAATAGTTGGACATGCTTCTAGGATGCAGTGCTATACGTCAATGCATGTACATAATTTTATAATACTCAAAGAGATATTTAATTTATCCGCCACCCTGAAGATTTAAGCAAGCCTTTGTGCTCTGTCTTTTGCATAGGCAGATGTTATGAATATATATATATATATATATATATATATATATATATATATATATATATATATATCTCCGTTTTTGTAGCTTTTGTGTATCTGATTCAAGGGGCTGACTACTTTGTACTGGGTAGCCACTTAAGGATCTTATCCCTGGGAGTGAACACGCCCGCTCTCAGCCTTCCTTTGTTGTTCAGACATTCTTCCATTGGCCATCTGCTATGCACCTGGCAGACAAGGATAAAGAGGAACCATGTTGTACCTCATCAGTCTCACAGCAGAGGCCTGAAGAGAGGTGCATTTGTTTGGTTGTGGAAATGACCTTCCCATCCCCACCCGAGGCCAGTTTTCACTCAGAGATGCAGGAACCTAGAATGCCCTTACATGGCAAAATGGTGCGGTAAATATTATTTGGGGGTTTCTACCCCACCCTAGATCATTTAGTTCCTGAATAAAAGACATAATAAGCCTTAAAGCAGTAGAGCTGGGTAAATATCAGCCCTCTTTGCTATTTTGTCTACATCCCTGTCAAAATCCTTGAGATATCACTTGCCATGTTCTTCCAGAGCTCTCAGGGCCATGTGCTCATGATACATTTATCCCATGGTGACTCCTTCCTTCTTCCTCTCCTTTCTTCTCCCCTCTTGTGCTCTCTGCCTCAGAGCCCAAGCCCTGGAACTTAAACCCCACTTAACTCACTTCTGCCAAGCTACAGGCTGGAAGCATCTTTATTAACCAATGATAGATAACTTGGTGGGAGGCAAGGTTTATATAACAAAAGCCGGTATACATGAGTATCTGTTCTTGTTGGAGCAATCAGGTATTGGGATACAGTTTTTAGCATTTGAATACATAGCAGTATCAGACTAACCCATTGCTGCAAAATCCAAACAAACTCCAAGTTCAAACTTTCTACATCGAGATTTGACACCCGAGGACAAATGAGTAACAGCATTGAAAGTCATCTGTAGGGATAGATGGGACCTAAGCTCTTGCTCAAGAAGAATTTTATAAACTTTTAAAAATTGGTCATTTTAAAAGTAATTTTTATTGAAGTAACATGAGTTTGAGTGTCACAGTTTCCAAGATCTTTCACTTCTGATGTCCCCCCAAATGGCAGCTAACTCTACAGTAGGAGTAAGGAGGAATAGGCAAAGAATCTCCGCCGTTTATGGGTCAGTGTCCTTCAAACGAGGAATGAGACTTGACGCATTCAGACTAACGATAAAGACTTTGGGAAGCTCAGGGCCTTGTTGTAAATGTGAAAGAGACAGTGGAAAAAAAACCAGTCAACAATATCCATGCTAATTGTGGAAAAACGGCTCTGCCAATGAGTTATTTGAAGTCTCAGGACTGGTCCAGGAATAAAGATCAATAAACTATTTCTTAATCGATGTGGGTGTGTGCACTTGTGGGTTCCTGTGTGTGTGCACACATGTGCCTTCAGATGCCCAAATGTGTGTGTCAAGGAAGTCAGAGTTGACATCAACTGTAGTCTTCAATCGCTCCTCACCATAGTTTTTAAGACAAGATTTCTTGTTGAACTTAGAACTCCCTCTTTTCAGTTATACTGGCTAGCCAGCAAGTGGCCGAGGGTCCACCTGTCTGCACCATTGCAATGCTGGAATGGCAAACATGCAGCCCTTTACCAGGCTTTTACTTGGGGACTGGTGATGTGAAGTCGGTATTTAGGCTGTGTAACAAGCCCTTTACTCACTGAGTTATCTCCCTGGCCCTTTGAGAAGGATTCTTTATGCTCAGAATTTCTATTACAGATAGGCTCTCCTTTTCTTTCTTGATAGTATTTCTGTTCTCGGACCATGCTGTGCACGGTTTCACAATGAACTTACTCTAAAATTCTGTGGAGGAAAGAAACTAACTGAACACCATATCTCAAAAACTGCCAGGCATTGGAAAATTCCTGTTTCGTTTTCTATACTTAAAAGTTAAAACCCTGTAGGTCTGAATTAAAAGCTGGAATGTTACTGTAAGATCTGAGACGTCTAAATATTTTGCTAGACTTTAGGAATCCTACAAATGTATATCACGTGGGAAAAGTTATTTTTGATTTTTTTTAAATTAATAGGTAAATGGCATATTTTCTGGGAAATTTTTATTAAGGATTTATTTTATTTTCAATTAGGTGCCCATGCACGTGTGTGTGTGCACGCGCGCATGTGTGTGTGTGTGTGTGTGTGTGCACGCGCGCATGTGTGTGTGTGTGTGTGAATAGTGCATATGAGTCTAGGTACCTGAGGAGACAAGACAATAAGAGGCTATTGGATTCCCTGTAGTTGGAGTAAAAGGTTGCAAGTGGGCTCTGGAAACCAAGCTCAGGTCTTCTGTAAGTACAATAAGAGCTCTTAACTCCAGAGCCATCTCCGAAGCTTCTGGTAAAATGTTAATTAAGATTTGCTTTTTTATATATAATGAGAAGCTAACAAAGATCAGGCCAACTTGAGGGGAGAGGGGGTGATTCTTCATATTCTCTGTTTCTTCTTCTTTTCTTAGTCTTTATGACTTTTTGTGGCCCAATACCAGGAAAATATCCAGTCCTATCAGAGCCTATTTGGAGGAATTTTACTTGCTGTGACCCCTTTGCTGCCCTGAACATCCCTAATCTGCCTTTGCCCACATACCAGATACCCAGGGGAGATGTTGGCCCTGAATTAAGGAATGTTCTCTTTCTTTGGTTGCCAAGATAAAATAAACTGTCTAGAATTTCTAGTAGCTTATCAGATGTCTAGCATTTCCCAAAGCCCATTTTGCTGGTGAATTTTTGGTATTTGAGGCATTCAATTTCAATCCTCCTCCAGTCAAATTCATCTTACCTTTCTGAGAAGTGTCAATTTTGTTTTTTATTTTTTGCAATTCAATGGGGGGTGTGATAGATTTTTATTAAAGATAAACAGAATTGTTGACTCATATTGCATTGTACTTAAATGTAGATCTCATGTGTCCTTGTCCTTTTGTGTTGCTATAATAGAATTCCACAGGCTAATTTATGCACCACTTACATTTCCCAAAATCCGTTTTGCTAGTAAATTCTTTGTGTTTGGATCATTCTCTTTCAACCATCTTCTAGTCAAATATTCTAACCTTACAGAGAATCATCACTTGTTTTTAACTTTTATGCTGAAATGGAGGCATTAGCTAACTGTCCCTTAGGTGGTATCTTAGTTTGGATCAGCTGAAGGAATCTTACAGCTACCATCTGTTGTGGTAAAAATATAAAAATAAAAAAGTATTGTGGTCTTTTACCTCTCTAGGTCTGCACCACAGTGCCCCAAGATATCTGCTAGATATCTTGGTGGAAACACATCCCAACCTTGCCGCGGTGGCCCAGTGTCTCCTGCTGCCGCATAATTTCTTACACTCAAACCCTCACATAAAAGAACACACAACACAATAATCTTAGATCCAACTGATAAGATATAATTGCCCACTTAAACATACAAAGACCGGTACCATCCATCCCTTGAGAACATTAATAACAACCTGTAAATACACAGAGCGGAATCTTTACGTCAGCCTCCATTGTCCTGCCACGTCTTCTCTCTCTCTCTCCCTCTCCTCTCTTCCTTTCCGTTCCAGTCTCCTCCTCTTCCTTCAAACTTCTCTCCCACCCATCCTTTCTTCTCATCCAATGACAGGCCTCCTTCTATCCTGTACCTGCCCTCACCTGTATTTTACAAATTCAAAGGGGAGAAGTTTCTGGTGAAGTCACCTGATTCCTGAGTACTTGACTTGGCTGCTGTCCTTGGGGCAGTGGAATTAGCATCAAAATACAGATAACTCCAGGGCAAACCACAACAACCATCTGTTCTGTTCTATTATTTTATTTTGTGTCAGGATTTCATGTAGCCCTGGCTTGTCACAAACTCACTATGTAGCTAAGGATGAGCTAGAACGTCCTATCATTCTGCCCTCTCACCCAGACCACTGAGATCACAGGTTTGCAATATCACCTCAGTTTTTAGGCTATGCTAGGGAATCAAACCTAGGATTTAGTTTTTGCTTGACATTCCTTCTGCCAACTGAGTTACAGTCCCAGCTCTGGGGTTTTCCCTATTCATGAACACCTGCACACTAGAGATCAAGCCTGGGGCTTTGAGCATACCTGGAAAGCACTTGATACTTTACTGCATCTCTACCCCCCACCATCTACAACTTTTAAAGTGATTTCAGATTTCCAGTTCTGTAGTCTGCTCTCCACATACGTTTTCCAATATACAGATCCTGACTTCATTCTAAGACTCTCTTGAAACTGGCCAATTTCTCCCCACCACTAATGGAGCAGACTGAAACTCCATGTTCTATTGTGACAATGGATTCCAATTTACCCTCTGGGTTTACTCTCTTCTTACTCTAGAATTGAGGCTTGATTGTTACTAACTTGGTATATATGAGACCACAGCCCAGTGAAATAGGTTTTGGGTGAAAAGGTCCGGGTTAACTCAACATCTACACTTTTCTAGCAGCTGTATTACCTACCATTTTGGTTGAAGGAAGTGACTTTTAGAGCAGAAGGCCTCCTAAGTGTCTGTGCTTCTACCAAACCCAGGCATGACATATGCTTCCTTTCAACTTGAATATGCACATAAATTTTTATAAAGTCCCCGAATACCAGAAGAACTGCAGACTTCATGTCCCCAGAGAACAAATACACCCCCTGCCCAAACACACAAAAATGAACTCAAACATCAGTTGATGAACAGCGTGTAACAGCTTGGGAAAGAGATTACATTAGTGAAATCCAAAGCCAGGAATCAATGTCTACTTGCTCATTTCACCTTAGGTTTAGATAGAAAGCTGTTTATCTCTCATAGTTGCAGGGAGAAACATCTTGGCTTTGTTTTTTGAAATAGATTCTTGGCACAGTTTCACTGTTAGGGACACAGAATAGAAAAATCCAATCCTTAAGAAGTATGCAAGAATTATGATCCTCAGATCTTTGTCTCTCTTGATGTTCTAAAAATTTGCTCCAAAAGAAACCAAATAGGCCTGGAGTTAAGGACAAGAAGAGAGAGGAAACTGAACAATCACCCAGGAAGCTGAGACTCTTCTGTTTTTCTTAGCTTAAGGGAATAAAATTAGACAAAAGTTACAAATGTATGCGGCTAAAGTAACCCAGGTCCAAGTGGAGTAGGGGCAGGCAGAGAGACGCTATTTGGTAGGTAAAGGACCACTCTAGAAATGTAAAATGGTGCCTTCCTATAATCCCAGCCCTTGGGAGACTGAGGTTGCAGATTACCAGATCACCAGAGAGTTAATGGCCAATCTGGGCTTCATAGTGCACTAGGCAACACAGTGACTTTCAAACCATTAATCATTATAAGATGCATGAAATTGACATCTTCAGATTGAGATTAGGGAACTGGATTTTGAAGACTGGAGGGAGAAGTGAAGGTGTGCATTTCTACCTATCTGCTCCCCTGGCTTGAGGGTCCGTGTGTTTGGAGTGCCTCCTGGAGTTGGGGCTGGTGTAAAGCAAGAAGTAGGAGAGGGAAATTAGGACGGTAAGATCTGTGTTGTCTACTGGAGATGGGGGGAGGGGAGGGAGTCCCTAGCCGGTGGTCTGCTGCAAAGTTAGAGATGAGACTAGGGCATTGGATTTGGAGGGATGAAGTGTGAGGTGAAGATCTGGGTTAGCCTACCGGCTTCCCTGATCACAGTGCATGCTCCCTTTGTTCCATTGTTTGTTTCTTTACATCTAGAAGCAGGGTCTAATGCAGCCCAGGCTGTCCTTGATCTCCACATCCTCTTACTTCTAGTTCCAGACTGCTGGGACTATAGGAGTGCACTACTACACTCAACTTCAAAATAATAATTTTTGGGGAGCCAGTAATTAACTGTCACCATAATTAACACACTTGCAATAAACCTGTTAATTCATTCATGAAGGCAAAGCCTTCACAACCTAATCATCAATAGGTCTTACCTTATAATGTTGTTATGATGGCAATTAAATCTCATTATAAGTTTTTTTTTGGGGGGGGACACTCAAAACATAGCAGAAATACTAAAATTTCAAAAAGCATTCTCACACTGATTCTAACTAATGAACGTCATTTCTGAGTTTTCCTCTCCTTGTAGACAAGGTAAATGATTCAGGTGCCAGGTGTGTAATTGTAAGAAATTACTAGAATTAGTAATATGACCATGGTGTCTGATCTTCTCGCAAATGTTCCATTATCTGTTACTGTAACCTCTGTAATCACCATGATGGCCACTAATAATACCATACTTTATGATTTACGTTGTCTGGTTGGGCCCAGTGACAGTACTGAAAAAGGACTGCATTCCTACATTGTCCTTAAGAAAGTTTTCAGATACTCTATGTAACCAACTGGGTGTGGGTGGCACATCAGTAATGTGGTAAATTGAATAAGAATGGTCCCCATAGACTCATACATTCAAATGCTTGGCCCATAGGAAGTGACACTATTAGTAGTTGTGGCCTTGCTGAAGTGGGTGTAGCCTTGTTGGAGGAAGTATGTCACTGTGGAGGTAAGCTTTAAGGTCTAAGAAGCTCAAATTATGCCAGTGTGTCTCAGTCTTCATTTCTGCTTCCTATATATCAAGATATAGAACTCTCAGCTCTTTCTCCAGCATCGTGTCTCCCTGCATGCTGCCATGCTTCCCAACATGATGATAGTGGACTGAACCTCTGTGAGCCAGCCCAATTCAATGTTGTCCTTTAAAAGAGTTGCCATGGTCACGGTATCTCTTCACAGCAATAAAAACCCTAATGAAGACATCAATAATCTCAGCACTTGGGACGTGTAGGCTGGAGGATCAGGAGTTTGAGATAGATAGAGTACCTGAGACCCCGTCACAATAAACAAACAAAACACAATCCAAACATTATTAATATATTACTAACCTCCACTACTTCAATGCCAATAACAACAGACATCTCTATTCAGAACATTTCTACTCCATGATTTCTTCCTTTAGGAGAAAGGACTGTTTAATAAGAGGGACTGGTTTACCTAAGAAGAAAACAGTAAGACAAATGATGACATTTGTGATAGTTCTATACACTACAGTCAAAACAGAGAAGCAGCCTAAAGGTCCAATAAGATGAAATACACGTAGTGGGCAGAAAGCTAGCTGCCTTAGAGATGTCTTATGCACTAATTTCTGGAAAGAAATAAGGCCCAGCCCACACACAGACTTCACCTCACCGAGACTATATTGGGCTTTGAACCTACAGAATGGTTTGATAATTCATTTGTGTTTTTCAAAACTGCTGCCACCGTGGCGTTTTGTTACAGTAGTGATAGGGCACAAGCAATATAAGTCAAACTGGAATATTTGAGTCCTTGTCATGTAAACATTTAAATGGTATGGGTGTGGCTTATTAGTAACATGCAATATATTTAGGATCTACATTTAAAAAGCAATATGTATGCAGTATGGGTATAGGTATATACATATAGTGTAGTAACAGGGCATATATGTGTAGTTAAAATTAAACTTGGAAGGGAGGCAAAACAAACAAAAATGAATGGATAAAAACTCCTAGGAGAAAAATTCACACAAATATGAATTGTGTATAATATGGATGATAGAATGAGGTAGGTTTGTCTTTTTCTTTCAATTTTCATACTAAAATTCAGTTTTGAATGGCTCTTGTGAATGCAAATCCTATGGAGAAGGTTGCAATGGCATGCAGCAGTCCAGCTATGATACAAGAGGAGTATTCCTTCCCACATTTTGTTAAGTAGTCAGTGGAGAGATGGGTTGTCAGTTTACCAGTTGGTACTAGCATTCCTGTGGAGGGTGAGACCGGTCTCAGCTGATAATTGGAAAGATGCATTGCCAAGTTCACTGGAGAGAAAAATGTCTCCAGGCTGGGGAGCTGCGCTGGCACTCAGGTTTCCCACTAAAGAAAGGGGAGGAGGCACAAGTAAGTGGAGCTGACATAACCTGGAGGAAGGAAAAGCTGGAGAAAGGGCTTCCAGTGCTCGGAGAAAGTATTGAAGGGAGTGGCTAAGGCCATGGCTCAGTCTGTAAAGTGCTTGCTGGGCAAACATAGAGTCTGCATTCCCAGCACCCAGGTAAGGAACCAAGCTGCAATGTAAATTGGGGAGGCAGAGCCAGGAGGGACTGATCCCAGGAGCTCTCTATCTAGCTTCTTTTGCAAAAGCAGAGACGGTAGGGTTTGATGAGACTATCTCAAAAAACATGATAGGGAATGATAAAAGAAGAGATTCTCCATCAATTTTTATGGTCCACATATGTGTACACATGTACCATCCTACACACACACACAGACACACACGCACACACGCACACACACACCCATACACACACCCCAATTTGGAGGGGATTATACACTTGTATCATGTTTTCAGATCAACTTTATATGTCCAAGATATGATGGGTCCCTGACACTGAGATCTCCAGCAAAATTTTACTATGCCTAAATTGGATTGGATTAGATGGGAAACTAGCAAAGGGGCTGAGAGTTGCAACAAGAGAACCTCAAAATTGAACAACTGTGTGCCACCAAGCTTAGTTATCCCGGTTTGTTTTTTTTAAATGTGTGTGTGTGTGTGTGTGTGTGTGTGTGTGTGTGTGTGTGTGTGTGTGAATGCACAGACATGTGCTTACATGTACCATGATTGAGTATGTAGAGGTCAGAGGACAACTTGTGGGAATCATGTCTGTCCTTCCAGCACAGGGGTTCCGATTGATCTCTGCTTCTGAATTTCTGCCTGTCTGTCTCTGTCTTTGTCCCTGTCTGTCTCTCTCTCTCTCTCTCTCTCTCTCTCTCTCTCTCTCTCTCTCTCTCTCTCTCTCTTTATGTGTGTGTTTTTTTATGCATGTTCCAACTAAACATCTCCTTTTCAAAACATCATGAGGACCATTGCTATTTGTGCTGCACCAGGGGAATTCCCAGTATTCTAAAAATAATTTCAATTGTATGGAGTCAGTGTTTAGTTACCACTGCATAAACAGTAGGGTTTCACAACATATTCATTTTGAAATATGGCAAAAACTTGAAAAGTATATTAGAAAGTTCAGGAGAAACAAAACACAATTATAAATTCTTGATGGCCACCTTTTTCTCACTTCTCAATGTTGTTTTCTGTGTGCCTCATTTACTGATATCTTCCTGAATGACTTCTACCTCAACCAGAAATTATCATAGCCCTGATGCAATTCCAGTACTCAAGAGGCAGCGGCAGGTGATTTCTGAGTTCAAGGCCAGCCTCATCTCTAGAGTGAGTTCCAGTCAGTACATCCAGGGCTACACAGAGAAACCTTGTCTCAAAAAAAAATCAAACAAAAAAGGAAGAATGGAAGGAAAGAGAGAGAGAGAGAGAGAGAGAGAGAGAGAGAGAGAGAGAGAGAGAGAGAGAGAGAGAGGAGATCTTAGCTTTATTGCTTGCCTTTTGTATCAGTCATCAACCAAAATCTTAAATCCAGGATGAAGTTGGAGATAAACTCATTACATTTGCTTGCTTTCCTGGAAAATTGTCTTGGGGAAAGGATTTTTCTTTTCTTAGCTTGACCATTAGGAGAATTTTCTAAGGCTTATCTCAGTCTCCAGCCCTTTCTTGTTGCCATCTTACTTTTCTCCCCACTGTATGACAATCTTACCTTTGTACCGCCTTCAGTGTGGTGTTCAAACTCAAAATTGTCTAGCCTCAACTCACTTCTGTGGCCTCCTACTCCTCTCACATACACTCTGCTAAATGTAACTGAGAGACTTGGTATTTCTTGAAATTGGTCCCTCCAACCCTAATAACCCTGAAGTGTCTTTGCTTTTACCCTCTGGGATAACTTTTTTCTGCTTCCTTCCTTCCTTTCTTTTTTCTTTCTTCTTTCTTCCTTCCTTTCTTTTTTCTTTCATTTTTTTCTTTCTTTCTTTCTAAATGTGTAATGCAGGCTTCTCTCAAACTTGCAATCCCCCTCCCCCTACCATCTTCACCAAATCGTACCATTGTATGAGAAACTTCTGCTTTTTCTTCAAGACACTTCTAGAGTTTAGTCATTTGGAAAATTGATGCCTGCCTGAGGCTTCTCCTTACACCCCACTGTTCAATGAGCTTCCTGGGTGTTTTCCTTTAACCTTATAAAGAACCTTCTGAATTCACTTCCTGTTCTTCATTTGAATGTGAGCTGTTGGGGAGGGAAACTTTTTCAAGAGAGGTGATGCTACTTTTAGTTCATCAGAAAGTCATTTCACCACTTAAATGAACATTTTAAAATACAATAACTTTTAGTTGATGTTGATTTAAAGCAATATATAAAAATGTTTCTATGTGTATTTTTGTCTCTTGGTTGTAATTTTGCACCAAGATCAGTTGCTACATTTCTAATGATGTCAGAGTATGAAAATCATTCTGTCATCTGGTAAGAGGACAATCAAAACTAAAGTTAGGACACTTATACAAATGAAACCCTGCTCCATTCTTTTTTCTTCTTTTTTCATCTTTAAAAAAAGTCTCCTATTGTCTTGGTGTGCTTTGTTACTACAAGATTGACAGTGAATGCTACTTTTTTGAGTGGATGGTGTTAATATAATTCTGGGAAAGAAAATGTGGTCACAAAAAGCACTGGAAATGATCTCACCAACCTGTTATCCATATGACCTGTATTCTGGGCTCTGTTCCAGGAATGGAAATAAGTTTGCTTTGTTCCAGGCACATTCCCTCAGTAGGGACTCTTTGTCAGCTCTTTTGGCCCATGTCTCTCACAGGGCTTAGCCTGCAATGACAGTGTGGGTATTACTGTAGTGCCAGACTCACCCAGTGGTCACAAGACAGGCTTTAGCTGCTCCTGTCTCTGGCTGTTGATAAGAGACTAATCTTTTCTGGCCCTCATTTTTTTTAATAAAAGGTAGACTATAGGCATGGAAGTTTCATCATCCAGGCAGTGTCCGTGGTCTGTGTTTTTGTGTCATATATATATATATATATATATATATATATATATATATATATATATAATTTGTCACCAATCAGATGTCCCAGTCTTCATGGTACTTCCATACCTAGAGATCTTTTTTAGGTCAGCTTCATCCTAAGAGACTAGGTTTGTTATCTTTCACCGAGATCTCCAGTTATAGCAGTCTCCTATGTTTCTAGAAACAAAGCACCACAAGCTATGCGACTTAAAATAATGGAAATCTCTTCCCTCAACTTGCTAACGACAAAATTCTGCAGTCTGGAAATTGACAGGGCCACGTTTCCTCTAAGACAAAGGGGAGAATCATTCTTCTCCAAATACCTTTTGGTGATGACCAGAAATCCTCAGTGTTCCTTGGTTTGTAGTTGTGACTCCCCCCTCTCCACACACACTCAAATATCTGTCTCTGGCTTTTCATGACATATACCTCCATTCATTTTATTTATTTTTCTTTTTATGTGTGTATGGCAGTGTCTTATGTAGCCCAGATTGACTTCAAATACACTAAACAGAGAATGACCTTGAACTCATTATCATCTTTCTTCCAACACCCCAAATTATATGCCTGCTACATTATCTCTTTTTTAAATAAGCATATGGTTTATATTAGATTAGGACTTGTCATAATCTTGACTTGGTCATATTCATTCTACTTCTAAATGAGGTCACATTTATAGATAGTAGAGGTAAGGAAGGTATTAACCTTCTGGGGATAGCTGTTCAAAGACCACAACCAACCCCTCTACAACATTGAGTGGAGAACTTTCCATCCCAACTTATTGGGAGGGAGGGAGATAAACTTTGGGGACTGCTGAGCAGCAGAGAGCATCCCCATTCAAGGTCAGACCCCTGCCTGGGGTGCTGCACAAATTCATTCCATTACTGATTAATATAGGGATTAATATAGGATTAATATAGGGCTAGGCTATTCGACAATTCTAGATACCTCTGAAGGGCATTTCTAATAGCACACGCCCCAGTGCAGCCAGTGAGTGAAGGCTATTCTGTGCTTAGGCTGCAATTCAACTTCCATCTCCTAGTCCTAGCTCCATCCCCTGCCTGCTTTTCCTAGTTGCTCAGTTTCCAGGAATGGCCTTGTCTTAATCTGTCTTAGAGGACAATTCTTGGAGAGACAACCCAGAGTTCTTACAAAGATTGAGGGTCTTGCTGCAATGTTTTATTCACCACTATTGCCATTTCCTGGGCATGTCATACTCAGGAAATCTTAATTGGTTGACCGTTTGGGTGACATTTCTCTGTGGATAATTGAGCAGAGTTAAGTGTGCAATTGGTTTCCATAATTGCCTGTAATGCAAATGACCTGGTACATACATGTACCCATAATCAACCACACACCCACACAGACCAGCCACTATTTAACATAAGCTCATTGTCAACAGGACAACCAAAAATATCCTCTGTACTGTCATGTGGCATGGAAATCAGAGTCTCTTAATGTCTGATAATAAGACTAATTTCTTACCATGAATACAGAGATAAACAAGACACAGAAATAGTCTGGACATTGAAGAATAAGGAGTTAAAAACATTTTTCAACTCAGGAGACAAGTTTCATCGAGTCAAGCAATGGCTTTGAAAACA
Organism: Rattus rattus; assembly: GCF_011064425.1. Taxonomy (NCBI): domain Eukaryota; kingdom Metazoa; phylum Chordata; class Mammalia; order Rodentia; family Muridae; genus Rattus; species Rattus rattus. The sequence continues at coordinate 31,230,977 of NC_046172.1, forward strand.
TATCAGAAGTTTCAAATGACTTCATTTGAAAGGGAGGCTAAAGGAAGAGAGTTTGCCCATGTCTTAAGCACTGAAATTTAGAGCCAGGTGTCTTTGAATATTGGGAACAGGCTTGTTCATGGAGGGCATGGAAAGATGGGTGATTCTAGCTATTAATACTAGAAAACTCTCTGCTTTTGTTCCTTGCTTCCTCTGAGAGTACATTAACACCTGACGTGAAAATTGCAACCTACTTATCAAGAATGGTGATGACTGTTAAGTGGGAGAAATGTGTATCAGTCTACTGTGGTTGGGTGAACGTTACCATGGGTTATCTGTGAGTACAGCATACTATAATCATGATAATTACTTAAAGTGAAGGTAAAGAAAGATGATTTTACTAAGTACCTAAAAAGCTTTCCTGCACAGGTAAAGTTATCTTAAGGGAATGGTCTTTTTTTTTTTTTTGGAGACAGGGCCGCACTATGTAACCCAGGAGAGTCCTCAAACTTATTTAAACTCAAACCTTTTTACATAAAGATTTAAAAAATACCTAAGTAAAAAGAAAAGAAAAATCTCTAAAGGGGGGAGGAGCAAATAAAGTCATTTTTTTAAAATCACAATGTGATTATTTGCAGACACCATTCAAAAACTTGTTTTTAGTTTGAAATGAAATAAAAAGGGGAAAGAAAGTCAAATCATTAAGTTTAACATAACACATCCTTATTCAAGGTGCCACTTATTTGTGGGCACACAATTTGTGAGTTCCAAACATTTGAATGAACCGTGTGCAGAAAATCTGGTAGAAGAAGATAAATGGAAGCTCATTGGATTGCTACTAATGCTGCCATGTGGAGAATGATTGATGATGGCTTTGCTTTGTGCTTCAAAGGAGCGCATTTATTAAGCATGTGGCAAGCAAAAGCAAAGAACAGACAGCAAGCAGCAGATAGATAGATGCAGAGACACTAGATTGGGCACCAGAACAACAGCCGACAGCAATGACTGCAGTAGCTGAACTGAGAAAGCAAGTAAATGCAGGATCAGCAAATCGGGTGATAATAACATCTAGCAGATCCAATAAGACGGATGGAGAGTTAATGCAGTGAATGGCAACTCATCGAACAATTATTTACCCAATTATCACAAACAGCAGGAAAGAGCTGCTAAAATATGGTGAAGAAATGGTCTTTTCGGTTTCGTTTTTTCTGGAATAGTAAGTGAATAAAGAAGGCTATTCAAAAGTCTGTGGGCAGTGCAGTTCTCAACAATGTAAAATATGTATGAACGAAGGAAACCAAGGAAACACAATTCCCATTGAGATGGATGATGACTTAGAGTGGTGATGTACTTCCTTGCTTTCCTAAAATCTCCAACTTCACTATAGTGGGCATTATCCTTCTTTAACAACAGTTTCAGAGACATTGCGGATAGGAAAAATGATGTAGGACTTGGTTCCAGAATAAGTCTAATGAATCCCAGCCATCCACAATTTGTTTTATGTTTTTTAATAAATTATTTTGTTTATTTAAATTCCAAATGTTGCCCCCCCTTCCTGGTCCCCATCTCTCAGAATTCTTCACCCCCTCCCCTTTGCTTCTGAGAAGGTGCCCCCCACCCCCTTATTGTTAATTGTTTTATGTGTTAATGACATTTTAAATATTTGTATTTATTATTTGAAAATTTCATGCATACATGCATGCGTGCAGTGTTGTTTTGATCTTATCTACCTTTCCTCCATGTCCCCTGGGAGACAACAACTGTTTTTCCAGTCACTTTGGTTGCATAAATCAATCTCAAATTCACCAAGAAACTCTCTCCCTGACGGTTATATTTCATAGTTCTATAAGGTGCTGTGTAGGCTTCTGGGGGGAGAAAAGACAGCAAAGGTCAGAGGGTTCTAATTAGACCTCTCTGTTTGTTTTTCCATCTTGTTCAAAAATAAGAGAATTAGTTCGGTTATTCAGCTTTGCAGCTTTTGAGATGGACATGCTTCTTATTGAATGAAAGAGGGGCCTTTGGTTGCTCAGTTTCAAAAAACAACAAAACCCTTTCCTCTTCTCTCCGGTTTTGAAGTTCTACAAAAGTTGAAGGAGGTGCTTTGCATGACTGGGAACTTCAAAAGCAGGGACTGAAGGTGCTGTAAGTTTAAGAATCCCCCCAAATGATGCAAAGGGGCTAAGGCAGCATGATCACTTGCTTGAGGCTAACCTAGGCTATAAAGAGTTATCCTAGGCCAACCAGGGCTATATAGCAAACATGAAACCAAAACAAACAATTATGCAATCAACAGATTCAGAAAGAGCAAGAAAGACATAAATAGCTATTAGTAGATTATCTTAACAGGATTTTTCTCTTTTCTAATATATCTCGTCCTTGAATCCTTATGAATAATGGTACTGACTGTGAGCCTGACATTGTATGAAAAACATTGCATTACTATAATTGTATTTCAATGGCGCAGTATCATTTAAATAGGCCCCTCTCTATTATTCAGACACATTAGCGTATTATCAGGACTCAGTCTCTGAATAATAAAAACTTTCCTAGCATTACTCATCACATTTAGTGTAGGCAGCCTCATTGTGTCCATATTGCTAGCTCCTTTAAGTACATGAAATTGGCTTGTTTTTCTATGCTCTAAGTTTCCATGGCTACAGTGATTTCTGAACTCTAAAGTGAGCTTGTGTGATTGCTTGAAACCGTGTTCATACTTTTTAATACTGCTCTCCTTAAAAAGTAAAACCTCCCATTGAATGTGGGCTACAGTTGTTGGTTTGTTTGACACATATGTGGAGAAAGTGACCAAAGGTGCATGACCACCTAGACTAGATCATTAAAAATATTGCTACCTGCCCTTGATCTCTTAGGTCACACTGTGATAGGAGTCAAGCAACTCCAATGGGAGATACACATGACAAGGAATAAGGCCTCTGGACAGCAGTCATGTAAAGGGGACCAACTATCTTAGAAACAGGTCTTTTACCCTCTATCAATCTTCAGGCATCTGCACGTTTGCTGATGCCCTAACTCTACCCTCAGAAGAGACCCTGAGGCACAATTCCTAACTTGTTCCAATATTTCTAACCTTCTGCAAGTATAATAATAACGCTGATTCTTTTGAATCGTTAAATGTCAATATTACATTGAGAAATGTGGAGGATTCTTCTTCCTTGTTTACTTGTCTGGACTTGGAATCAACTAGACCCTACCTCTGGGCATGTCTGAAAGGGTATTTGCTGAGACATTGAGTGGAGGAGAGAAAAACCCATTCTAAATGTGGGCTGCACCATCCCTATGCAATGGGATCTCAGATTGAATTTAAAGGACAAAAGAAGCCAAGCATCTTCATCCAGCTTACTATTTTCTAGGTGTAGACACAACCTAACCAGATACAGCATGAGCCTGCCGATATGCTGTCTCTGCCTTGATGGACAGGACCTTCAGATCAGTAGTCCACATAAAGCCTTCCTCCTTTAAGTTGCTTCTTGTCACTATTTGCCACAGCAAGGGGAAAGGTAAGTAGTCTAGTAACAAATACAACTTATTCACAGAATGCGATCAATGAAAAACTACTTGGAAAGATTTCATATCCTGATTATATAGTATTGAAAATGAGACAAACTCTAGACAAATGGATCTCAACATGTAGGTCATAACTTTTTTGGCAAATCTCTACCCTCCCCAAATTGTTTACATTATGATTCATAACTAAGAAAGTTATAGCTATAAAGTAGCAACAAAACAATTTTATAGTTGGGGTTATCACAGCATAAAGAGCTGTATTAAAGAGTCGCAGTATTAGGAAAGTTGAGATGAAGATCGACTGATCTAGACTATATAGTAGACACATAATGGTAAGAAAAATAGACTCCAGGTCAAATTATACAAACATAAGAGGAGACATTATATTTGGCATTGAGGAAATTGTTTAATCTCACAGTTTTAATGTTTAAATGGAGTCTATTCTAATTATTAGGAGGCTGAAATATAATAACCAAAGTAGCTAACTCATCAAAACCAATTTCTATTTTCATAATGGTAGACTTTTGTTATTGGCTATTTTTTCTTACTTCATGATAAAGCCAGTATATAGTGCCAAAAAATGTATAATCATTGCAGCTGTGTAGAAAGCATTTTCCCTGAGTTTGAAAAGTTAGAAAGTCAACTAGGAGAAGCTCTCTATTTTATTTTTCTCCTCTAAGTTATTTTCATGAAAACCTTTTTGGAAAATTATGGTGCCTCTTTTGAGATTTGACTCAATGCCTAGCGTCAGTTCATTTTGAACACAAGGTTTCAATACTAATAATTGCGACTAAGAAAGCAGCTACAGTCCCACCATTCTGTGCCAGCATACTAAATGCTGGCAGCCATTTTTTTTTGAAAAGTGGAGCAATACATCTTACCATGTATGCAATAGATTTATTCCATAGTGATTTTGTATCATGTAGGTAAAAAAAACCTATCTGTTACCATCCTACTTAATCAAAAAGTGTGTGGGCTCTCCTTTTTCTTAATTATATCTATTTTAACACTCGTCAATTTTGCTGATTTCTTTAGCAATCAAGATAAATGAATATAATTCATATCTCCTGTATATTGTTCTGCCCCAGGGTTCTGAGAGCTATCAAGAGAGTCAGCCCAGAGCCCATAATTTAGTTAGTTGACCAGTAATTTTCACAGCAAAATTCGAGATAATTGATATAAAACTGACACAAGTACAGGACTGTGAACAAGGCAGTTATGTCTGGCTTAAGGCTGCTCCACCTTGCTGCCAGTTTTCTTATATGCATAATCAAGGTCCTGGATCCCTGTTGCTATGGCAACCATCACTATATATTACACTAAAATCTGGTATTGAAATGTACAAGAAGCATGAGGCATAAATTTTTCATATCTTTTCCAAGTTCATTTTTCATGGCTTCATGTAGCAATCCAACATGAAACATTTGAGGTTTAAGAATCATGAATATATATTCTCTCCCTTTGAGACACATAACTAGCTTATGTGACTGAAATAGCAATTCACCATCAAACAGATTTAATGTGTTGCAGGCAATTAGACTTTCTTTCAAAGCAAAGGGTGGAGATTGCATTCGGTGGTCTTCCACAGAGCTCATCTGTCTCTCTTGCTCCTTGGTATCATGAGAATTAGCCTTCCGATTTCAAATTGCTGTGAGAACAATGTGTGGGGATTGCAAATGAGGCGTGACATTTTTCCTTCTACTCAATAAGGAGTAGATAAATGTTGAGATTCATGTGCTCCTCTCTGTTTAATTCATATGACAAAGACAGGGACTTCTTCATCGACGATTGATTGCTCCTCCTCTGCCCTTATTATAGCAGTTACTACGTGACGGGCTTGGCACTTTGATGAGACACACTGTTCTCATTATTGGAATCATGGGTATTAAAATAATGGGGGATAAGGATGTATATTAAAATTAAATACAGAGAATGAAAATGGATTTTAAAAATGACTGAGCCCAGCAATTCTAAGAATGCAACCTGGAAAGAATTGTGCATTAAACACTTAAGTGCTCATATAGGAGAGAGACCCACACCCATGGATCTGACACACTTAATTCCCAGCAGTACTTCTCTTTCTCTATAGAGAGGTTATGTAACTGGAAGTGTCATAACAAATGAAAGCAGAACACAGAGAAATCCTTTTGCTGCTGGCCTGCTGTGCACTTTTGCAAACATTTTCGAGATGCAAAGCTGGCACTTACAAAAAAAAATCTTATAATACCTATTAGCAAGACTGTAAAACAGTTATAAGAATTTGTAAAGAACTCAAAGATTTGGACATTGGGGAGCACGTTGTGTTGTTTTGCTTTTTGAAACAGACACACATACACTCTAGCTGATCTTGAATTTATGGTAACAATCTCCCCACCTCCCCTCCATTCCCAGAGTTTTGGGCTTATAGATATGAGCCAAACATCCCCAGAAAGATTTAAATTAAAAACCTGCTTTTTTGACACTGAAGATGATTCTATGTTTGTAACATTTTTTTTCTATGATTTCTTTTAATGGAAAGACCCTCAACTTACTAATTGATGTTAGCATATGGCTTGAATAGGAGGATCTTGTTTTGTCTAATTTTTATTTTATTTTAAAAGCTGAACAGTTCTGGGAGTCAATTCATGAACTTCAGAAAAAGAAAGAAATGAAAATGCTTTGAGCCAGAAAGATAAGACAGACAAGTGAATCCCATTTAAACTGCTTTGCTTTAACTCTGAAAGCAAATTCCATCTACTCAGAGGTCTCACTGAGTAAACATCACAAATGACAGGCCATAGAGAACTTAGCAGTTCTAAAAGTCCATATTGAGGAAACTGCTTACCTAGAGTGAATTTTTAAAATGGATGTGCAATGGAGCTGGAGAAAATATCCCCCACCTCGAGGACCAGTGTTTGACTTTCCCCACGTTCATCCTAGTGCCTGAATGAATAGATCCTGCTTATTTTGTTAGCCCAGGGCCTGTGTTCCTGGTGAAAGGACACTCTGTCAACAAGGCAATGTCAGAGCAGATCAAGGTCTGCTCTAGACAGGCTATCATTTTTTTCATAGTAGGCAAGAGTTTGATTGGACAGTGTTTTAGAAGGAGAATGAGAAATAAAAACTAATCAACATTAAAAATTGGATCTTAGAAATATTTTACACCTTAGAAATACACATGTTTTGGTGACTAAGAAAATAAAACATCTAACCATAATGAAAACATTTCTTAAATTTTGTAAATCTTTTGTAGAGGTCAGCAATCATCAGTCTCACAAGGCAACCATTTTAATCCATGGAGCCATTTTGCAGGACCTTTTGTGTTTGGCTTTGGGACAAGGTGTTGATAGCAAAGAATCCTTCATCCTTTCTCCTGCTTGCTTTAGCAGAACACCCTTTTACCTGTGTCTATTTCAGCTAAACATTCCTTCACATGTTTGCCCAAGCAAAACACCATCCAACTGACTTTGCAAAGAACCCTTAAATTTCCACTTCAGCAAGGTGTTCTGTACTCCAGGCTGGCCTCAAACTTGCTATGTTGTTGAGGATGACCTTGAGCTTCTGGTCCTTTAAGTTCTACCTCCTCAGCACTAGAATTACAGGGGTGGGCCATCATGCTTATTTTTCTGTGGTGCTGGGGACTGAACCTAGGGCTTTATCTTGCTCATACCAGATACTGTTCCAGGTGTGGATTCGAAAATGATGACATAAAGTTTATGGTTTCATGGCGTATTCACACACCTTGTCTGCGTGTATGGAAATGCATAGTTAATATACACCAAAAAACTTATTTTCCTCCCTAACCTAATATATATATATATATTAATAACAGGGACCACAAGATGGCTCAGTGTGTTAATGTGCTTGCCACCAAGCCTGACAACCTTCATCTGATCCCTGGGATCCATGCGCTAGAGAAAACAAACTTCAGAGAGTTGTCCTTTGATCTGCACACATGTACCCTAGTGACGTGCAAGCACACACATGCATAACCCTATCAAATGAATACAATAAAAATGTAAAGAAACTTCTAGAAAGAAAACAAAAAGAGATGCAAATGAGCGAAACAAGCACTCAGTGCTTCCTGGAGGAAGAGTCCTCCAAGAGCACAAAGGTGGTCAAGAATGTGTCTCAGGACATTCTTAAGGAACATGCCTTATTTCTACTTATAGCTACTGGGAGCATTGCCTGCTGCTCACTTGATGCTGCTAGCCTTTTGCCAAGGATGCTTCCCAGATTAAGATTATATCTCCTTTCTGGATGCTAAAGGTGTGACCCCTTTGCAATAGACTGTGGCCTCTGTTACAAAGTTCTTTGTAGTTCCACTCTTTCCGTCTTATAGGCATTGATCCTGGCAAACTTCCTGCACACACTTCTCCATTGAGAGGGTAATCTGGGAATCAAAAATGGACCAGGATCTAATCAACAACTCCATAGACTCAAAAGTCTGACATGTGCAGCACATTTGGTAGAACGGCATTTGAAAGTTTTGGGGACATCAGCTAAAGCTGCCATGATTATGTAACACCAGCATGTCCACATGTTTATTTACAATGAGCCTTGTGAAAAGCAAGATGCCATCACTTCTCTGTAGCCAACCATTTGTAGAAAGTCAAATCATCATCCCCAGCATAAAGTCAGAATAGAGAGTCACCATTGCTGATTCAAATGTGTACTGGCAGGAGACAAAGACAGAAGAAGCTTTCAGAATTTCAATGAGAATGACTGTGTTGTGGAAAAAAAGTGGGAACTAATGTAATAGTCCAGGTAGAGTTCTAGTGAGGGGCTAGCCTAGGGAACTGTTGTCAAAAGATGGGTGGAGATAGATCTCCAACTCTCTGGAAACTAATCATGATGTCTTTCCTAATACGAAGTTCTCACTGATGTACTTCAAATGCTCTAAACCAACAACACTACTTCCATGGACTGTCAGTGTTATGTGACCACTGCTCATATACTTGGGGCTGGAGAGATGGCTCAGTGGTTAAGAGCACTGACTGTTCTTCCAAAGGTCCTGAGTTCAAATCCCAGCAACCATGGTGGTTTACAACCATCTGTAATGAGATCTGATGCTCTTTTCTGGTGTGTCTGAACAGCTATAGTGTACTTATATATATATAATAAATAAATAAATCTAAAAAAAGTCATATACTTTTGATTCCTCATGAAAGTGAAATTTGCACTGGCAGCATTCTTCTCTTCTGGGAGTTTATGGGTAGGACTCTGTGAAAAGTAGCTACAATGTACTTTGGTGAAGATGAAAAATGGTGAAGGACTTGTGCGTTATGAGTGCAAAGAAATCCTGCCTTGGTGAGCAAAAACAAGTAGATACTTCAAGCTGGGTGACCTTTTTTCCCCACAGCTGTTTATAGAAGTTTTCCACAATTGCCAAAATTAGAAGTGATTAAGAAAACCTTTTATAAATTGATATATAACTACATTGTTAGTCATTCAGACAGGAAAATATTATTCAGGGCTCACACATAGTTCACCTGAAACTATCATATGCCTATTGCTCTCTGTAATCAGATACAAAATTTTGGTCTAAGGGGATGAAGTGGACATCCCACAATCATGTTAGTTTTTCCTGCAGAAATTTGGATAGATGTATATTCACTCCCAGAAAGAGCACTGAAAGACACACCAAAGTAACAATGTCAACTCAAGTTTAGCTTCATGTACCAATGAAATTGTTGGGTTTATGTATAGGATTATGAGTGGATGGTTACTTACAGAGCCATAGGAGACCTCAAAAATACTATTTCTTCATAAAATCTCACCCCATTCCAAATAATGACCCAAATGAAGCTACATCATGAAGTCCCACTTCCTGTTAACCTTCTACTTCACCTACATCCTAGCATCATCCAAGATTACTTGCAGTGAGGTGACAGTAGGCAGGATACAAGGTTGTGAGGACCCTTGTGAGGGTCCTGTGACCATTCTGCCCCTCCTTTGACTAGGGTATGTCAATCACTATATAGCTTACATTGGGGGTTGCTATGACAAAATACCAAACAAAAGCAACTTAAGGAATGGTTTACTTTGATTTACAGCATGAGAGGACAGTCCATCATGGGGCAGAGATAGGCATGGCAGGAAGACTATGAGGCAGCTAGATTCATTGTATCTGAAGTCAGGAAGCCAAAAGCAATGCAAATTGCTTTTTGGATGTTTTTCTCCTTTCATTCACTCTAGGACTCCGGTGAATGGAATGGTGCGACCCACATTTAGGATATATTTTCCCACCTCAATTTGCTCAATATAGAAACTCTCACATACAGGCATAGAAGTTTGTCTCTCAGGTGATACTAGATGATGCCAACTTGACATTAAGCCCCACTATCATTGCCATACACTTTGCTACTGCATTATATTGTGGTACTTGTTCTGTTGTCATGGCAACCGGGCTAATGTTATTTCCACTACAAGGTCATTCGTGATATGCTACAGTAAAAAGCCATACTACATTATTGGCAGAGAGGTTTGAGGACTAGGGATGAATAAGAGCAAAATGTAACAGTATAATACCATATGTATGCAATACACACTCTCTCACACACACACGCACATACACACACCTGGGAAAATGTCATAATGAAAATACTTATTTTGCATGCTATTTTAAAATATCAATACATAAAATGTGATATAAGAAAAATAGTTTAGGGCTGGAGAGATGGTTCAGTGGTTAAGAGCACTGGCTGCTCTTCAAGAGGTCCTGAGTTCAAATCCCAGCAAGCCCATGGTGGCTCACAACCATCTGTAATGGAATCCATGTCCTCTTCTGGTGAGTCTGAAGAAAGTGACAGTATACTCGCACATATAAAATAAACAAATCTTTAAAAAAAAGAAAAATAGTTTAACAATATTCATTAAATGTCTTTTAGTAAAAAAAAGCATCTTTCAGGTATGTGTAAAATACTTTATTGAAGTAATTTTATTTTATTAAAGTATTTTATAAATACTTTATTTTAATAAAGTATTTTATTAAAATACTTTATTGAATAGAGAAAATAAAAATTAATTATACTTGGTTAATGATGTCTTGCCACTCTGTAGAAATGGACCAAGAAGTGATGTCTGGACTGGAGACCCCAAAACACCCATCTTTCCTTTATCTCAGTTTTTAAGGCCTCAACATAGCACACTGGTTCAGCTATGTTTTCAAATTGAAAATGTACCCAAATAAAAGATGAAGGATTTCTCCCTTTTCCTGAACTTATCATCAGAGCGGGGGGATGAGGGTAGCCATAAAAGCAAAGGGAAAATTGGAGATAAAAGGTGACGTGCAGAGGAAGAGGGTCATTTTTAAAGCAAGGTGTCTGTGTCTGGCTTTGTGAACTTGAAATTTTCTGACATAAAAGATGAACAGTCTTAGAGGCATGAGGCGTCTTGAAGGGAAACCGCATATTAGATTAAAATGAGAGGGGTAGAAGGCGTGCTTGAAACAGGCTGCTCTTACTAAGGAGCACTGAATTTTCACTCTGGCCTCACAGCATCCTAAAGCAGTATGAAAGCCTGGCACCACTGTTGTGATTTGAATGTGCTTGGCTCACAGAGAATGGGAGTGTTGGGCAATATGGCCCTGTGGGAGGAGGTGGGACACTATGGAGGTGGGCTAAGGAGAGCTCCTCCTATTCTCAGGTTCCACCCGTGCTGAAGAGAGCTTCCTCCTAGCTGCCTGAGGATGCCAGTCTTCTCCTGACTGCCTTCAGATGATGTAGGACTCTCAGCTGCTTCTTCTCCAGCACCATGTCTGCTTTAGCATGTAAGAAATGTCTTAGCCATGTTGTCTCTTCATAGCAATGGAAATACTAAGACTGCTGTCTTTGCTTTGTTGATACTTCTTTTGCTATGGCTGAAGACACAGAGATGAATCATAGTCCTAAGCATTTGCACTGGAGTCACCTTAGATCCGGCAATACCAGACCCTTACAGGGTAGATAGCCTCCCCATTGTCCAGAGATGGAACAAATCATCTCTGATGGAAAGACGGAGTCCTGAAGCAAAGGAGATCATCTAGTATCCAGACCAATCCCTCCAAAGATAATCGTTTAAAGGACTCCTTTGGAACAGCTTGCTGAACCAGATCCGAGCACGACCAACCAGACCACACCTTGGACAGGACTGCTTCAGTACACATGCCTCACAACTGTTGCTTCAATTCTTCCTCCGATTAAACGGAAAACTCACATTAGTGCGTGGAGTCACTGATCCCTTGATTTCTTCCTCTTCCCAATATGGCTACATCAACTAAGTCTTTCTCTGCCTTTCACAGTTACTTATCTCTTCAATTTGTGTATTGAGGACAGTAGCAAAGCTCAGTTTATTGGGGTTACTGGGACCCAGGCTTTACCCTACTAACTCCAGTTACCTCTTCCTTCACTCTGTAATGAGAAAAGACTTTTCTTAGGGGAAAAAACACCATACAGATTCTGCCTATATTGGGTACATATGGCAGTGAGAAGAAAAAGCCAAATGAGGTCACAGCAAACCAAGCACATTTGTCAGCAGGCCAGGGAATCATTGTAGGTGACAAACTGTCAGTTTGATTCTCCTATCCCTCTGTACTGAAGTAAGTAATGAACTTGGAACTGCATGCTCTTTGATCTCAAGGGTTATTTCATTAGAGGAAATTAGCTAGTTAGATGGGCTATTTCATGGAGAAGTTAGACCAATAGTCACACCTAAGGAAAAGACAAAGAAAGGCTGTAAGTCTCAAGGGATGAAGTCTTTGTAGGAACAACATCGTTCTGAAGGCCGTGCTGAACTCAACCAAATTTTCTGTTTGAAACCACTGCATGCCCTGCCTTTTGACATTTCACTGCATTCTGGTTTATTCCGGTACTTTTAGATTGAATTCGGAGCTTTATGCCTTTAGCTAGTTGTGTGTTTGAATACAGGAATGTGGCCTTCATGCTCATAACCAGGAAGCATGTAAAAAATAAAACCCACAGGCCATTGATTGGAGTCTTGCCTTTGGAAGGAAAGCTAACTCTATTCTTTGTACGCAAAGTGTGGGCCGTGGACCAGCTACATCAGCGTCATGTGGGAGCTTGTGGGAAAGGTACCATTTCACCCCATACTCTGGACTTGCTGAATCAGAATCTGCTGTTTAACAAGTTCTCTGCTGATTCATGTACACATTACTGGTTCATCAACACTGGTTTGTCTTAGTGGTTCCTAAAGTTGAGTGTTCAACAAAGTCACTTGAGGGAATTGACTGGTTAGACTATAGACTGCAGAGGTGTCCCCTTTAGTTTCCGACAAACTAGGTCTGATATGGCACCTGAAATTTTCTGTGACAAACATGTGCCCAGGTGATGCTGATAAACTAGGGCCCATACTCAAAGAAATTTTGCTTTAGGGGGAGCATCCTCATAGAAGAATGGAGAGGGGATGGGAGGGGGGAACAGGGAAAGGGGATAACATTTGAAATGTAAATACATAAAATATACAATAAAAAGTAAAAAAAAAATCACCCCCCCCTCATTTCTTAAATAATCCAATATTCTCAATTCATTGTCTCTGTTCATTTTTGTCAACTTGCCACATTGGAGAAGAAGGAGCGGCAATTGAGAATAAGATCCCTACCAGATTCGCCTGTGGAGCATTCTTTTCGATCAATGATTAATGTCTTGAGCTCAGCTCTCTGTGAGCAGTGCTACCCTTGGGCAGTGGTTCCAGGTTCTGTAAGAAAGCAGACTGAAGCATGCAGAGCGCCTGCATAAGTCTGCATTAAGTACCGTGTGTGTGTGTGTGTGTGTGTGTGTGTGTGTGTGTGTGTGTGTGTGTGTGTACTGACTTCAAGTTTAGTGGGGGTTTTTTTGTGTTGTGTTTGTATGGGATTCCTGAGTGGACTAATGAGTGGTGCTCTGATTCTTTTTTTTTTTTTCTTTGAGCTGGGGACCGAACTAGGGCCTTAAACTAAACAAGCGCTCTACCACTGAGCTAAATCCCAACCCGGTCTCTGATTCTTGTGTCTTCTCCGGACTCCTTTTCTTCTGATGGTTTGTCTTGTCCAATTTCGATGTGATAATTTTTGCCTTATCTTTTTTTCTTTCATTCATTCATTCATTCGTTCGTTCATTTATTTATTTATTTATCTCCCTCACCGCTCCCTCTCCCCATCCCCACTTCTGAGATTCCCTCCCCGATGCTCCCTCCTTTCTCCTCTAAGAGGGCGGGGCCTCTTTTGAGTGTTCCCCCACCCTGGCATATAAAGTCTCTGTTAAATTAGGTGCAGCCTCACACACTAAGGCCAGACAAGGCAGCCATGGAGACTGAGCAGAGCGTCTGGTTATAGTTTGGTGGGGTTTTGCCTTTTGTATTGTTTTGTTTTATTTTGGATATTGTTTTATTTTGCTTTATTGCTTTTGGAGGGTCTTGTTGTATTAGGGTCTTGCTTGTTTTTATTTTTTAGAAAGAATTTAAAGATGAGTGGGTAGGGAGGGGTATGATCTGATAGGACTGGGGTGGGGAAGAATATGATCATAGTATATTTAAATTTATAAAATGTTTTAAATAATAAAAATGTAATAAAAAGGAAAGAATGAAAAAATAAATAAAAGAAAGGAAGAAAGGGAGAAAGAAAGAAAAAGAAATCAAACTGAGCAAGTCACAAGGATCAAACCAGTAGGCAATGTTCCTCCATTGTCCTTGCTCCAGTTCCAGCCTGGACTTCCTGTCCTAAATTGTCTCAGTGATGGAGTGTGAACTTTGAGTTGTAAGATAAAAGGAGCCTCTTTTTTTTTTGCTTGTGATAATTATCGCAGCAATAGAAAACTAGCTATGACACTGGCTAGCTATGGAACATCAACATTCTCCTGACAGCTCTGTTTCCTTCTTTACCACATTGAGATCATTCTAGTCTCATCTGATTTTTGTGGAGAATTCCATGAGATTTTATAAACCAAGCACATCACCCACACCTGGCCACAGACTAAGCTCTTCGGAGCTGCAGGCCTCCTGTCGCTGCAACATAGGCTTGGAGCCTATGCGAAAGGCAGTTTTAGGCCCTAACTCTGCCCTTTGTGGTCATAACCTGCTCTTCTTAAGACTTCCACGTGTCACTGTCACAAAAAACACATTGTAAACAGAGAGAAACTTCTTGGACACACAGTGACTGGTTGCCTAGTTCATTCTGGGTGAGGCTAACCATGTCTCACAGCAGACATTCCGTACTTTACTCCCTGGATCCTCTTAGGAAAATCCTACTCTCTCAAATTCCAGGCTCATTTATAGGAGGTTATTTTGTATCTCAAACCAGAATGAATATCCCCATCTACACACAGGGTTGAAGACTACAATGAGGTACCAATCACATAAACCTCACATTCAAAATGGACTTGCTACCCAATTCAACATAAGAGGAGAGAAAAGGCTTCTACAGATGGGTTCCGTTCCTTGACCAGCACCCACTTGTCCAACCTCCATGAGAGCCTGGGTTCAGTCCCCAGGGCTTTTGGTCTCATGATTTGCTTACTTGATCTGTTCATTGCTTCTGTTTCCTACTCATGCTGGGTTCTACTTGCCCCTTTTGCAGACAGGACAGGAGTAAGAAAAAGAAAGCAAAGGAACAAAGACCACAACAGGTAGAGACTTTCAGTGAGGGAAGAAAAAAAAGACTGCCTTGTGCGCAGGGAGGAGAGAGCTGCTGGTTCCTGTCAGAACAAATGGTGCCGCTGAGTTCCCACCAGAGAAGTCAGCCCCCTCAATGTTCTGGCATGTGATTCTTTGGGAACAAAGTGCTGTTTTGGAGTCATTAGCATTTTTAGCTATTTTATTGTATGAAGGAAATAAAACTGAATCCTTCCTGAGCCTTCTAATGAACAAAACAACACAGAAGCAACTTCTGCAAAATTGGGGAGGCAGGGGGCAGCACTGTCTATTTATGAACAGAGAAGATGAAAAATAACTCGGCAGGCAACTTAAGTAACAAGATTTGTGTGTTAATAAATAAAAATGCTGGAAGATCCTAGTAAGCCTGTTGTCATTCCCTTGCGAAGCACCGTGTAAGGATATGGACATAAGGCTAATTTCATCACCAAACTTGCCCTTTTACCAATCTCCCACTGTGATAGACAGAGTTTGTTTTCATTTCATTGAACTTCATAGATCAGGATCACTTTCTTTCCTTGGGCCTGAAGAAGGCTGAGAAAAGTATAAACAAGCCATCATCCCAAATACCAGCTGCCAGAGTTACTCCATCCATTATGGTGGAAATCAATACAGTGTGGCTCCTTTGACAGCCGGAAGTCCAGGGATGGAAAGGAATTTATCCAAGGTCCTGGGCAGTCCAAGCTGGAGGTAGCCCGGAAAGTCTGATCTCCTGCAGCCTCTTGCTATAAAACATGAACATAAAAATTGAAAGTTCTTACCTGGTAAGTTTATAAACTTTTCTGTCTTGGTTTTGTTAGTAAGGTGCACCTCCTCACCAAATATTAAACAGTGAGGTCTCTGAATATAACATCAAGGTTATTATGCCAATGGATGCAGAAGTAACTTTGGGGAAAATGGATTCCAGTCAGATCTTAGTCAAAAGCCCACTTGTGAGAACTGGGTTTCCAGTCTAAGTCTTGGCAGAGAGCCCCTTTGGGTAATCCTGTCCTTCAACTCATTTAATGAATATGAATTTTGAGATATTTGTTTACTCCCTTACAGATATGTCAAAATTCAACAAAATAGGGGAAAAATCAAGTAGTAATTACCTGTAGAAAGGAAAGTGAAGTTAGAAACTGGGACTTGGAAGAAAGGGGAAAGAGAAAAGTTTGTAGAACGAAGGTAAAATTTTTTTTCATAGGAGTTTGGGTTAAGGTTGTGTGATAAGCATCATTGAAATGTATTAGATGGTCATCTAAGATTGGTATGTTTCACTATATGTGAATTGTAGCTAAAATTCAATCCCATATAATAGAAAAAATCACAAAAATATTTAGGACACAATAGAATTAATAATTAAAAGAGTAAAGTTGAGTTTTTATCAGTTTCTGCCATCATCCTTACCAGCCATAGAATATAACCATCTTCAATCGTTTCTGCAAAGAAGTGAAGTTTCCAGAAGCCAAAATGTGTATGGAAAGTAGAGGACATATGTTCTTGGCAATTGTCTCTGTTGGCGCTGCCAGAAAACCAGGTCTTTGCCCTTGAATGGAAAAGGCTTCCTTCAGCAGTCAAGTATTGTAGGTTGGCTCTGTGTATAGAGCGTGGGAGAGATGCCAAGTTAAAAGAACTCTGTAATTTATTTCTGAAGAGGCCCCTGCAGAGCAGTCGAAACTTGACATCTAAGGTTTGCTAATGTGTTCTTCCAAACAAGTGTGAAAATGAGTCCAGAAGCAGGCAAGGAGGAAGAGAAACTCAAGTTCAGCATGAGATAAAGTAGGACTTTATGGTTTGCAGGGAAAAATTACCAAAACATACAGACAAAGAAGAAATCTTTGTTCAGTGTGGTGCCACATGCCTGTAATCCTAGCACTTGGGAACAGTAGGCATGATCAGGAGTTCAGGGTCCTTCTAAGCCATTTAGCTAGTTTAAGGTCAGCTTAGGAGACATGCTAACCTGTTTCAAGTAAAAAGAAGTAGAAGAATTTCACTGACATTGATTCATTTGGGGATTTCCTTAACTTTTCTGTTCCCACTTTCAGTATTAGCCTGCTTTGGTTTGAGCATGTGGCCCCTAAATGCACATATGTTAGAATCTTAATTCCTCAAAATGTTAGCTTTGACAGGTGGAATCCGATAGGCAGTGTTTGATCTCATGAATAGAGCAATACCTTTCTTGAATGGATGGGTTAGCTATCACTGGTGTTCAAGGTGTTCAATTCTTTCTTCTTTATATGCTCATTTAACTTTCTACTTTCTGCCATGAGTAGAAACACAGTAAAACCCTCAGAAGCAGCCAAGAAAAATGCTGGTACCATGTACTTGGAAGTCCTTGTCTTCTAAACTGTGAACCAAAATAAGCCTATCACCTTTATAAATTACTCAACCTCAGATATTCTGTTATAGCCATATAAAATGGACATGACCTACATCCCTGATTGACAATTTAAATATTTTGAAGTATTTCAAGCACAGAAGAAAGAGATTAATATAACAAGAGCACAGTTGTGATCCAAGCATCTTTTTGTCAGACTAAAAATGTATTTTATTTTGTGACTAGTAGTATTAGTCATTAAATCTGTGGATTTTGCTGGTGTGTTTTTGTTCATGTAAAATTTGTCCCTTTAACCATTTTCTTTATCTTTCTGTTATGTATTTTTGGATGTGGATTTCTTTGTGGGTGATGAAAATGCTTTGAAATTAAGGATGTGATGGTTAGTTTCAAACACCAACTTGATTAGATCCAGAATCACTTGGGAGGGAGATGAACTTCTGTGCTTGCCTGTGGAGGAATTCTCTTGATTAGGTTGATTGACACAGGAAGAAACTCCCACTATCGTTGGAACAATTTTGTGAACTTAGATTCTAAATTGTATTTACCAAAGGAGAAAACGTGTGACTAGAGAGATGATTCAGTCATTAAGAGTACTTTTTTGTTGCTCTCTTTGACCCCAATTGTTGCTCAGCCACAAACACGCAGTGTGTAACTTTTCCAGGAGATTGAAGTTCAGGACCCTGCACACATATAAAGCACGCTAGCAAAATTTTAAATATTTAAAAGGAGAAAGTGAGTGCTAATAGAGCGGGTCACCTCTGTTTCCTGGGTCCAGAGGTGGAGAGACCATGAGCCTTTAGCTTTTGCTGTGGCCATGATAGACCATGAGGTAGAACTTCAAGCCAAAAGAAACCATTTCTCCAATAAGTTGTTTTTCTCAGATTATTTTATCCCAGAAACAGGAAACACAACTGAAACAGGAAGATAGAAACACAACACTGTAGATAAACTAAGGTCTGTGGAGTCTGTAGGTAAAAGGCTTAAAAAGTTAAAGTTTAGGGATGGGGGTTAGCTCAGTCAGTAAAATGCTTATTGTTCAAGCACAAGGACTTGAGTTTGAGCCAGAGAATCCATGTGAAAAGGATGGGTGTGGGGGGTACATGCTTATGGTCCTAATGCTCAGGAGGATGGCACCCAGGAAGGGACATCATCCAAGATGTCACCTGACGTCTGGCCCTAACATCCACAAGCACACACAAGCACTTGCACACACATGCACCTGCACACGTATGCACCTGCATACACATGAACATAAATGTATGTAATCCTTAAAAGTTGGAATCCATATTATGTGAATTACAACTTATGCTTTTAAAGAAAAGTTTCCAGCCAAGAAAGAATAGCTTGACTAACCAAGCTTTCTGGTCTTTGCTTGGATTTATTGACTCTCTTCTCAGTCATATTTGCTCTGGTGTGTTGGTACCTATGGTTCAAATCATGGCAGCTTTCTCCAAGGTATCCACAGCCATTGTGAAGCCTCACAGAATGTGTTTCCAACTCCATGCATCAAATAAAGAAATCCCATGTGCTTTTGTTACTACCCAAGGTTGGAGTGTCATGTTTACATTGCACAAAGAAGAGATAGAACTTATGGTCTCCTAAAGCCTTTCCACCTGAAGCATCATTTATTTGTTTCATCCTTTTGGCCTCTTTCCTAGATGCTCTACGTTAGCTATTTCAATGTGTAACATTTTTGAAGTTATGAACAAGACACACACACACATGTAGGCTTTCTGTCCATAGTCCTGGCTGTCCTAGAACTCACTCTGTAGACCATGCTGTCCTGAAACTCACAGAGATCTGCCTGTCTCTGCCTCCCAAGTGCTGGGAGTAAAGGCATGAGCCATCACACTCACTTTGTCTGGTTTTGCTGTTGTTTGTTTGTTTGTTTGTTTGTTTGTTGTTTGTGTGATTCTCAAATAGTGACTAGGAGCATTTTGTAGTTCCCAAGGGACACTCAGCAATGTTTAGAGATTACTTGCATGTTAAGACTTGAACAAAGCCAGTGTCACTTATCTAGTTGGCAAAGGCTAGAGACTCTAGTAAACATTGAGCTATACACAGGACAATTCCCTCAACCCACCAGAAATTCATGTTTTAGCACAAAATGTCAATAGGGTGAGGTTAAACAACTCAGGATTACAGTAGAAAATCTCAAGAAAAAAAAACACTTAACAAGAGAAACAAAAGCATATTTTAGTCAAGTTCCAAGTTTTATGTGACAAAAGCATCTTCAAAAATGAAGGCCATTAGACCAATGGAAAAGTCATTTTTAATGCTTAGATTTAGTGAAGAATGACGAATTGAATGGAAATATGGTTGGATGGAGAGTCCTAATCTAAGGGCAGTGGGCTGAGTGGACTGAGTGCCTCATCTATCAAGGCCTGTCTGTTCAGATTGTTCTGTAGCATTCTGTAGGAATAAAACACTCTAAAATGGAGCAGGGAAAGGGCTTTCTCGGCAGAGAGAGCTCGGGTTTGAACCACGTCTATGACGAAGAATACATTTGGGGGCATAAAAAGTGTAAAGCTGGAGGGCCACAGGAAAATGTCACCTTCCTTTTTCTTCTGTGGCTTTTTAACCTCCTCAAGTCTCCAATACTCCCCAGGATGCCAAAGTATCATATGCTGAGGTACCATTTCCTGAATCACCTCTGCCTAATTGAAAAATACTATTAACTGCTTATTTTGAAGCATTATTATCAAGACAGTACCAATTCTCCCAGTCTCTGAGATACATGATGCCAAATGCTGAAACTGCAACTAGGAGAGTGTTCTGGAACTCCCTAAGGAAATCAGGAGTATCAGCTCTGTAATTTATTGACTATGTTTTATATGGCCCCAGACACATCACAGAGCTATAAAATGGAAATAAATTCTTCCATGTTCAGCAGTTTGAAACACATGCTCACTGATCTTCCTAGTAGGAACAAGCAGGTAAAGAATTAGAATTATATTCAGAGAGCATCAAGAGCATGATCTATGGGAAGGCAAAAGAAAAGTAAGCACATTATTCTTATCATTTGCCTATGTATTAGAGAACAAAAAGAAATTAATTTTTTATCTCTGTGGTCTCTACCAAAAAAGTTCATTTACTGATTTTTTTTTAATTAATCAGCTAACCTATTTATAGAAGGTTATTCCTTTTATCATGCAAGGTTGACACTAGCTGAGTGGCTCTATTTCATGTTTCTGTTTTAAGTAATCGTCTAATAGTGATAAAAATCATTTGCTTCTTAAAGCAGGCAAGGGAGAATTGGGTCACCCATTTTGGAAATCTTGTAACAGGTAGTTTTTGAAAAGAGCAAACATCTGTTGTATGAAGCAAGTACAAGACCCCATGTTATTTCACAGAGCCCATCTACAAACTGCACTCACATTACTTTAGAAAAATACCGTGGGGGGAAGCCCTGAAGGATTATCTGAGGAACATGCTTTCTGGAAGTCCTCCCCAACTTCTCTAATTTATGCCAGCTGTAGGAAAATGTCACAATTAGTATTTGTCACATGGAAGACATTCTTTGACAATCTGATGGTCATGAGGGATATAGGTTCATTATAGTTCTTCTACCATGAGTTTACTAAACCCACCAGTATCTGCCCCTTCAGTAGTATGCTTTCCATCAGTAACAGGAGAAAAAGTCACATTCAAGAATAACGGCATTTGTTCATACTGAAGAGGTTCTGAAGCTCACATCTTTCTTCTTCTAGGGATCTGCCTCAGGCTTTCTGCTATCAATACACACTTCTCTGAGGCCACTGTGTCTGAGACCTCATATGTCTGTGGCTAGAAGACTCTTGCTTTAATGAAACATGACACTTTGGGAGGAACCTAAATAATACATATGAGAGTGGCTGTTATGAACTGATTCTGTCTCAATGTGGAAACATCTGTTTCAAACCATTGTGGGAAGACTGGCCATAGGCTCGCTCTCACCAAATGTTTGTTACACTGTCTTGACCTAAGAGAGGGCTTCTGGACTGGAAAGGAAACAGAAGTAGTCTTGGCATCATATCCCTTCACAAAACAAAACAAAACCCACATCCTTATACTGTTTGAAGGGTTTCTTCACAATATGAAAAATCTTCAAATTTCCCTCTTTTGTTTATTTTTTAACCCCTCACCCAGTTTCACCATAGTTCATATCTACGTGACTTTGGGCCCATTTGTCAACATTTAGAATCGGACGCTGCTGAACTACAATGGACTTAATCACAGACTTTATTTTGATTCCACTAGTTTTCCCGGTAACGTTCTTTTCTTTGTTGTTAATTTTAGAATCCCATTCAGGATAACATGCTACATTTACTTACCATTTTTCCTAGTGATCTGTGCCGCATTTTGACGACCCTCCTCTGCATTTTGCGTAAGACAACAAGCATCACATTAGAATCTTATGAAATCTCCACCTTCACGGCAAGTGCCTTTTGCTGAAGGCACCATGCACTTCGTAAACAAAGTCAAAAGACCCCCTGAGTTCAAATTGACCTGAATGCCTCCTCCCAGAGGACTAGATTTCAACTCACCAGAATGCATCATGGAAGCTTCCAAAGGAGGGAGGCAAACAACAGTCCTACCAATCTATGACATCTATGAACCACATCAATGGCCAGAATGGCATGCAAACCCTAAGGGGGCAACAGTGGCATGCATAACTTTGTGGTAACAAACACCTCTCTAGTTGTACTTAAGATCCACTTAACAAGAGGAAAACCATATCTGGTACTAGAAACCTAACAACGATTGAATGCTACTGAAGTCATGGAAGAAAATCTACAGCCACTAATATTACTTTGCTTATCCAGCACAATCTCTGCGATGGTTTGAAAGAAAATGCCCCCCAATAGGCTCACAGGGGGTGGTATTGTTTGAAAGAATTAGGATGCATGGCCTTGTTGGAGTATATGTGGTTTTGTTGGAGGAAATGTGTCATTTAGGGTAGGCTTGAAGGTTTAGAGACTCAAACCAGGCCCAGTGGTTCTCTCTTCTGACACCCTGCCACTTCAAATATAACATTCTTGGCCTCTTCATCAGCATTATGTCTGCCTTCAATGCTGCCATCCTTCCTGACATGACAATAATGGACGAAACCTCTAAACCTATAAGCCAGCCCCAATTAAATGTGTTTCGTAAGGGTTGCCATGGTCATGGTGTCTCTTCACAACAGTAGAAACTCTAAGACTATCCCTAGCAAAAATCTATAAACATTTGTCCTTATACCCACAGATAAGTATAGTCCTCACCCCTCCTCCCTCATCAAGGAACATTTCCTTTGAAACAGTTGGAGACCACAATAGAAAAGCACAGCCAGTATCAAATTGGCAGAGTTGTAGATGTCAGTCCCATTTGGGTACAGCTACAAAATACTTGTACACCTAAGGCTCAGGAAACATTATAGAAGAGGGGGCCAGAAAGATTGTAAAAGCAAGGGGATAAGGGAGTTTGCCGTGAGATTATATGTCCTAGTCATAATAATATCTACACCCATAAATCTCACCGATGTAATTGCCCAAACACGAACTAAACAAGGATAAAACAATGGACACAGCATACTGGATGGAGAAAAGCCCACAAGGCCTAAACCCTATACAAGAAACTATAGACAACTGAGAAATTCTGGAAGCGGGAGAGGTGATCTTCCCCAGGTACAATTAGCTTTCCAGTACTAAAGGATCAGCCAGGAAAACATACATACAAGTGCCACTATACAGACTGAGCAGATTATATTTAGGAATATATATGCATGCACATATGTGAATGAAATAGAAATTATTGAAGAATGTGGTCATGAGTTTGAAATTTGAAGGAGAGTATAGAGGGGTTTATGGGATGGTGTGGATGGAGGAAAAGGAAGAAAGCTTCTAATTATAGTACAATCTCAAAAATAAAACA
Source organism: Rattus rattus (assembly GCF_011064425.1). Taxonomy (NCBI): domain Eukaryota; kingdom Metazoa; phylum Chordata; class Mammalia; order Rodentia; family Muridae; genus Rattus; species Rattus rattus. Next base: position 31,254,291 of record NC_046172.1, read on the forward strand.
ATGATTTTTTTCAAGTCTTCATGCAATACCAAGTGTGGTATTAGGTGATTCTCATTCTGGTACTTAGGAAATGGAGGCAGATGATCATGGTGTAGGGGATCAGGAATCCAAAATCATCTTTGGCTATATATCAAGTTTGTGGCCACCCTGGGATACATAAGACCATTTCAAAGAGAAAATAAATAAGAAAAACCGCTTTCTTCCAACTGTGATGGCACATGCCTCCTATCCTAGAACTTGGGTCATGGGAGTAAAAGGATCAGGAGTTCTAGGCTAGCCTCAGTTACATAGTAAGTTGAAGCAAGCTTCAAACTAGAACCTAGACTACAGAAAGACCATGTCATAAAAACAAGACAAATAGAAACAAAAAAGTTGTCTCCAACCTTTCAACTGTAACCACACAACAGAGCTGCCTCTGTTAAAACAGTCAGTCAAAAGACCGTCCTAGGTCATCATTTTCTAATCCGATTAAGCTATCATCTGCCTTTCTTTTCATCCCTGCTATCTCCTTCCTTCAACAGTTTCATGTATCCTGGACTGGCCATAAACTTGGTATTTAACCAAGGATGTTCTGTAACTCCTGATACTTTAGACTCTGCCTCTTGACTGCTGCCATTACAGGCTTGTGACATCATGCCTAGTTTATGTAGTACTGGGAATTGAACCCAGTACTTTATTATGCTTGGCAAATACTCTGTCAACTAAACTGTATCCCCAGCTTAAACTAATGAATTCATTCTCCATAACTTCATTGGTATTCTCATATAAAATTTTCAGTGTGATCTGTTGTGTGAAACAAAATAAGAACTCATCAAGCAACGAGAAGGACTATACTAGAAAAAAGAAAGTTCTAGAAATTTGACTTCTGGCTTGGTAAGGAATGGAAATGTGCTTCAGAGCAGACTTGAAATGGATGAGGGGACTATTCAGACAGTTAGATGACTACTTCCAAAGAGCTCATCTATGAGCCACTTGGAAAAGGCTAAATGTGTAGCATCAGAAAGTGAAGCACACAACAGTACCGTGAGTATAAGAACAGAGTAGTTGATGGACAAATTGGCAGGTACTTGTTATATAACAACCACGACGACGACGACGACGACGACGACGACGACGACGACGACGACGACGACGACGATGCAGGTTGTCAAAAAGAACATGTTTGACATAGCCCATTTTTTCCTGAAAATCAGAGGTGGGATCCTGACAGAGGCCTCAGTCCTTAGGCTCAAAAGTACCATGGGCAGGGTTTGCTTGTTTTAAAGCCACACAGAGCAAGATAGCAAGAAATCAAACTATGAGATAAACGAGTTCCAAAGATCCTGATTATAGAGTCCTGGCCATCAGAGTCAAAGTGGCCTAAGAACAAGGGCAAACCCACATTGACATTGACTGGGAGTTCAGTCAATTTCCCTCATGAACAAGTGATGCTAAGTTCTTCTGTGAATAATATTAATCCAACTTATGGTTTCTAGACATCAGCACGAATATGCGATATTCTGTAAAGCATAGGGTACTTAGTAGCCTTGATTCACAATATTTCATAGACTCTTCACCTAAAATTACAACAATCAAAACTGTCTCCAAGTCTGGGGAGATGGTTAAGTAAATAAAAGTACTTGCATTACAAGCATGAGAAGCTGTGCTCATACTTTTAGCAAACATGAAGAAGCCATGCACGCTCATGTATGCGTATGATCCCAGCACTGAGGTGAGAGGGAAAAGACAGGGTAATTACTAGGACTTGTTGGTTGCCAGTCTAGCTCAAAGTTCAGGGAGATTCCGTCTCAAGAGAATAAGACAGAGGGTCATGAAGTAGGACATCTAATGATGTCCTCTGGCCTCAACGGGCAGAACCATCCACACATTCATCACGCCCACACATTCATACACACACGCACACACACACACCCAGAGAGAGAGAGAGAGAGAGAGAGAGAGAGAGAGAGAGAGAGAGAGACTCAAAGTCTCTAGACATTATCTTATGTCCCTGAGGTAGAAATCTAATTTGGGATAAACATTTATTGATCTGAAATGAGGCAGATCCAGTTGAGGCATTAAGGAGCCTCAATTTTAGTAGACTTTGTGGAAGAAAGAAACTAGGTCAGTACTTCATCCCAGAAAAAGAAAGCAAGAGCAGTGATGTACCTAGAAAAGCAACATGAACTCAATAACCCCTTTAAAAAGAGCCATTGGACCTGGTGGGTGTTAGAAATGATTGGTCTTAAAAAATAGTATCTGTAGTAGTAATTCATGTGTAGTAACTGAGTTAAAGTTGCATGTCATTTAATTATGCAAAGAATGGTGCATAAATCTAAGAGAAAAAAGAATTCATTGTGTTCTCATACAGGAAAAACCTGTGTACCATTAATACTAGTTTTTGTTGAATATAGGACATAAAGTTATTTTTTATTGATGTCACATAAAGGCACCATGTGAAGTTTTAGGTTTCTTTGATAATTTCTCCTTGGGTACCCCAGACTGACCTCAAACTTAGAATTCTCCTACTTCACTCTTTTGAACATTAGGATTATGGGTATATGCCACCAAATATCCAGCTTTTTCATTTTGAAATCTAAGAAAAATGCTTGTTAGGTTAAGTAAGCACTTTGGTTGGCTGTTGTATATACAGATTCAGCCAAGATTTCGCTGATGTTCTGTATAGATTAGATATTTGGGAATAAAATGGCAAGGAGTAGTGCTGTTCAAACACTTAACTGCTTGACTCCATATGGGTTTCATAATTTTATGTCACATTATAATATATTCTTGTGCTTGGAAATTTCTGCAAAGGTTCCCATGGTCCCTACCACGTCATGTCCTCCCCCTTGAGTGAGGGCTGATTATAGTGGTTTGCTGTTCAGAAATAGAGTAGAGTGAGAGCAATGGGATGCAAACCCCTACATTGTCTTCTAAAGACAACCACATCAGTTAGCTTGGAAATGGTACCACATCCACTTCAGCCTTGAGGAAACTATTGCCCATGCTGTAGGTTTTTACTGTAGCCTATGATTGCTGCTGAATCTGGGGATCTAATGAAGCCATTTCCAGATTTTTTGAGACAGTCAGTGTTGGTGCAATTTTGGGTAATTTTTTATGAACCAAAAGGTGATTAATAGAAACACTAGGGTGACTCTACACTTAGATCTGTGGCATCACAGTAGACCCTCAAATTCAGCAATATTGAGCTATGAAGAAAAGGCTATTGAACTTAAATTCCAGTTCCTAGTTGGCAGAGAAGTGTCTTGAGGTAGGGAAACAATAAACAGCAGAATTTAATGCTATTGGGAAATCAAAGATAATTTATGTGTAGCAGAAAGTTTACCATTTCTAGGAAGAAAATGAAAACCTTCACATAGTCCACTCAATGAGTGGGCAGAAGCAAGCACAAGATCAAAACATGCTGCTAGACATCAGGTGGATTTACCATCACATGGTCAGAAAAGGACACAGAAAATAAAAAGTTCTAGTGGCCAGGTAGTTGGAGTGCATGTCTTTGATCCCAGCACTTGGAAGACAGAGGCAGGCAGATCTCTGTGAGTTCTAGGCCAGCCTGGTCTACAGAGTGAGTTCCAGAACAGCCAGAGCTGCACAGAGAAAACCTGTTCTGAAAAAAACAAACAAAACCGTTCTAGTTCTAAGAGCTCTATGGACACACAGGATAAAACAGTGACTATAGTATCAAATTAAAACAATTGGAGTAGAGTAGAGAAAGACACTCCTCTGCTGTCTTCCTTCTTTTTCCTTTTCACACATTGAGATTTTATAAATAAAATTTCAGTGGCAGTGAACACAAGCAATTTGCGGAACTTCATAACTTCACTTGAAGTCTACACAAATGATTTGTTACACATTCCTAAAATCACATTCATATTTGTGGCAAATGATATGTGTAAACTAGGTTTGTTCAAGGAACATACTAAAGAAAATGTCTAAACCATCACTCCATCCACCAGAACTCGTCACTCAAAGTGTGGCCCACAGATTTCATAGCTTTGGGGCTTCATGTGAAATACAGTCCAACCTTCTGGCTCCTCAGGTAAAGTTGCTGATATAAGCCCAGTAACCCGAGTTCCAGCCCCCAGGGTCTCACACGGTAAAAGGAAAAAACTGACTTCCAGTGCAAACATACACGTAGTACAATAAAATAAAATACAATGTGTTAAAATAATTTTGAAACAAAGAGGGAATGAGAGAGAGAGAGAGAGAGAGAGAGAGAGAGAGAGAGAGAGAGAGAGAGAGAGAGAGCAGCTCGCTGAACAACCAGCTCCTCTCTCTGTTCAAGAACCAGGACAGGAACTTGACTTTCTCTCCCTTCGAAAATCTGTGTGTGGGACTTACTGTTCTGAACTGCTTTCAGAACTTCATGCATGTGCTTCTGTTTAAAATTTGTTGATCTACACATGTTCAAGGGAGCAGACAATCTGGTTAGTCTGTCATTTTCCTTCTATTGTAGCAGAAATCATTTTCTGTACTTTATCAGACAAGTAGAGATGAGACCCAGTAGAAAAGTAGCTAGCAGAAGGCAAGTTAACAACCAGGTCAGTAGTGCATATGGACTATAAGTCTGAGCAGATGAGAAAAGGTTCCCTTTCAAAAGCTTCATGCCAGTAAGCACATAAGCATCACCTTGAGACACCCAGATTTCCTTCCCAGGAGTCTTCAGGTTGGGTCAACTCAAGGGCATTCTCTTCTTTGTTGTCCCACTGTCATTGTACCATTCTTGGTTAACATTCATATTTAGACATCAAATGAGCAGGATTTTGACCAGCTCCATCCTGCTTTCTTCCCATCATGATGTATTAGTTTCTTCACCGATATTACCTGAAGTTCAAAGTGTTCGAATACTGTACTGTGCTTAATAAATGCTGTGATTAGTTTAGGGTTTCTCACTAGAAAATAATGGATTCTCACATCCATCCCTTGTCTTACCTTCTTCCATCTGCTAAGACACTTTCTTGTCCCCTGACTCATAGAACCACCCAAAAAAATTCACCTATGATTTGGTAGCACAGAACATTGGTCAGTTGAGGCTTCCTTTTTAAGGGAAAAAAATCATGGGCAAGCAGAGGAGTAGTTGATTCATCAGCAAAAATTACATTTTAAAAATACATTTTCCAATACATAATTTCTTCATCTTTTAAAACAAAGGAGTCAAGTATTGAAAGTATTGGCTCATCTACTCCATCATCTCAGGGTGTATATGACCAGCTCAGCTGCATATATATATATATATATATATATATATATATATATATATATATATATATATATACACACACACACGTGTGTGTGTGTGTGTGTGTAATTCATTGTTATATGAAATTCAAAACCACCAAGCCTCCTACTAAATTTATGGATCTGTCCTACTGATTTGCTACTTCTGATTTGCTGACTCAAACTGGACAGGGTATGAAGGCTGAAGAGAGAGAGTTGCAGAGCAGTGAAGACTTGAAACACTTCATTATGTTCTTCCTGCAGGTGCCACCTCATGCCTTCAGATATTAACAGATATTATCCCTTTTATTTGACCTGTTTCCCCAAATCCTCTCTTTGGAACTTTTGGAACTTAAGACTCTCAGACTCAGTTGCCTACTGGGCAACTAGACTACCCTTGATGGACAGTTTTACACATGGCATGCCCAAAACCAGAAATAAACACACACACACACACACACACACACACACACACACACACACACACACACACACATAATTACCCAGGAGGAAAAGGGGACAGGGGAAGGAAGGAGGGGAGGGAGGGAGGAAGGGGGAGGAAGGGAGGGAGATGGACTCCTTTTCTTCTCCCAACATTGTCCATCTCACCATATGGCCCGAGACCCAACAATCTCAGAGCCATCTTGGGTGTGCTGATCTTCCATGCACACATCCTCTCCTATCCATCACCTGCTTCTGGTGACCCAGGATTCTCTCTCCAAACAATCCTTCAGTCCATCTTTCCATTCCCAGTTTTAAAAATCATAATCAAGTGCCTCTGGGTAAGCCAGATCTCCAGGTCTCATTTCTCCCTCTTTCCTGTACAGCAGTCGGAAATCCTCAAGGAGGAAATCAGACTTCAGTCCATATCACAAGCCTTTCCTTTTTTGTTCACACCCTGAAAGCCACCTGGTATTTCTAGGATTATTGGTTATGGCTAAGACAATAGAATTTCTGAACTGGGAGACAATTTACCCAGGAGACAATGCTATGGAACTTTTTTTGTTGTTGTTATCAACACTTCATGGTTTTAGCTTCCAGTGATAGAAATCAGGGATACAACTAAAGGTCCTATAAGGCTCAGGAAAATCCCTATGAGAGAAATCTGTCTAGTACCAATGCCAATGTGCTGAGTGTGAAAAGGTCTGACCTGAGCACATAGTTTTCTCCACTGTTTAAGATTAAAAGGCAGGGAGCACTGTGCTAGCTGTAGCTGGGAAATTCTTTCCCTCTGTTGATGAATACCTTCACTGTGTCAATCCCTGTAGCTGCTGTGAGGGAGGACCAACTAGTGCCTCCATAAAGATGTAAGTAAAGTGAACCTGAGTTCTGCTAAAACAAGCAAGCATCCATATCAAATAATAACACAGAGAATACAGTGCTCAAGGTCCACATGCATGTAGTAAATCATACACTTAATAAAAAATAACAGTGGTGAAACAAAGCCACAGGTGCTGACAGGTTGCATTTCCAAGGTCTCCAGGACAGTCACAAAGTCTTTGATCCATGGATCAGACACAACTAAACACAGAATTTGCCAGGACAGACTCTCCTGATTTCCCTCACCCCATCCCTACCTCTGCCCCTTATTCCAGGCTGTCAGTTGTAAATAAATAAATAAATAAATAAATAAATAAATAAATAAATAAATAAAATAAGAGCAAGTAATGTGGCCTGTGGTATCTTGGATTACTTAGAGAACAACACAGTTTGTTTTGATCTCTCATACCAAAAAAAAAAAAAATCATGATTTTTTTCTATAAAAAACATCTTGTCCAATGTCATTTTAATAAACTAACATGATGACTTCAAAACGTGCGTTCTCACAATAAAAGAAAAGCAAAACGCAGAACAAACGTTCTTTTGTATTTCATTAAGCTCAACAGACAACTTAAGACAGCCTTTTCCCGCTACTGGATAATCCTTTGTACTATGAGTAAAGCCCATAAAGAGCTACAAGTTGGCCATTATCTCCCTTAACTAGCTTTCCTGCTAACCATTTTTACTATGTGTTTCCCTTGGGCAGTATAAAGCTCTCCAAGGCATGCTTTTCTCAAGAAACCATCTGGTTCCCCTTGCCCTTAAGGCAAAGCTCAAACCTCTGTTGGACAGGTTCAAGGAGTCTTGCTTGATAACCACAAGGAGCAAAAGATGAGTGTACAGTTAAGGTGGAGGAGCTCTCCAGCAGACACATGTATATTATAGTAGTCAGAGATCTGGAGCTAAGGAGTGGGATGTCCTAGACAGCATCTCCTATACCTACAAGTCTCAACTCAGGTTGCATACTAGAATCTTCTGGGAAGCATCTGGAAAACATGTAGTTTGGTGCTCCATGTTTACAGTTCCTGAATTAGTAGGATGAAAAAGAACAAGGATATTGTTTTGTTTGTTTGTTTTTTATCAAGTGACTCTAATGAGCATTGAGGCCTAAGAACCAATTATTTAGAACAGTGTTTTCCAACCTTGTCTTCCCTTGATATCCTTTCCCCTCTCCCAAGCTGGTCGCTTTTCTTCCCCTTTAGTGCTCAGTCTGCTTTCTGATCACATGTATTCTATGAGCCTATATCTTTTTCCTTTATCATGCATTCTCTTCTAGTTTTGTCTCACACACACACACACACACACACACACACACACACACACACACACACAGAGAGAGAGAGGGAGCAAAACAGAGAGATAGAGACAGAGAGACAGAGAGACAGAGAGATAGACAGAGACAGAGACAGAGACAGAGACAGAGACAGAGAGAGACAAAGAGAGATTATTTTATTTTAAATTTTTATTTGCCTTGATTTTATGCTGAATTTATTCCTTTTGTCATAGCTTTTTGTGTCTTCTGGGATGCCCTTTCTCTTTTGGGAAACTTTCTCTTTTGGCTTAGAAACAATTTGTTCCACTTCAGAGAGGAGGCGGGTGCAACTTGTGTATAGGTTAATGTGACCCTGAACTCTATAAAAGTCTTGGGTCATATTAACCACATTAATCTTGGGTGGTAGAGTCACCTGGATGTGTTTAGTGACTAGAGAATCTATATCTAAGCTGCCTATATATTTGAACACATGCAATAAAATTCAGCACTCTTTGGCCCTGTGTCCCTCCCCACTGTTTAGCTGAACCAATTTTACTATTGCAATGCATAAAGGGCTACATGGCTCCTTTAAGATAACATCTTTCAGATACTTGGTGGCTTTTCAGATATGCATATCCTTGATCACTTGGACAGTTTCATGACTGTTCTTAAAGTGAATGTGAAGATTTGAACCTCTTGATTTGCATGATTTGTGTGTGTGCTCAGTCATATATTTGCATGTGCATATGCATGTATATGTGCATGTATGTGTGGGCATGTGTGTGTATGCATATGTATGCCACAGATGAAAGAAAACATATAGCACTTTAGACCAAGACTTCTTAAACCTTTTCCACTCACATTTGCCTTTTTCCTACAAAATATTTATGTGGCTTTGGGTGGGATATAGGAATACAAAACAGGTATATTATAGATCAAGCACTTACTGATGATAAATCATGAAGAAGTTTATTTCAGAATAGTTGTTATATATATATGTGTGTGTGTGTGTGTGTGTGTGTAATTTTACCAGTTGTTAAAATTAAATCTGCATACTAATGAGATGGGTTTACTTGTTTAATTTTTACATAAAGAATTGAATTTTGACAGAATATTTGCTATCCTAGGACACTGATCTTCTTCAGTATTTTCCCAGTTTATTGATACTTTGATTTTATAGGCATTAGAACTGAGAATGCCAAAAAGTATGTAGCAGAAAATTGCACAAGCATGTTTAGGGCCATTTTAGCAGTTCTGTCCTAAGTCCTAGCTAAAATTCATTGAACATTTATTGTTGGTTTTATTATGTATAAAACTCAATTACCTCAAATAGCAATTTTTAAAATTAATTATTCTAATGCAATACTATCCAGAAATAAACTCATTTGATATTAATATACTGAGGAATGACAGTAGGAAAACATTGAACAGTCATTGTTTTTCATAATTAAACAGCATGTTTTCATAAGAGCAGAAAACTTGGTATGTACAGTAAAAACACTACAATTCCTAGCAGACAGTCCTGTGGACTCTGAGTTAATGTGTTCCAAGGAACATTTTCACCAGTGCGTTGTTGGCATGAAGATGTGTGCAGTGCAAGGTGTATCTGTTATGAGGTCAAACCAAGGCTACAGTGAGATTTCAGTATGCAGCAAGGTACTGCCAGAAGATCTTGGATTCATCCTGCATTTGATTTTGGATTAATTTCGGTCACTGCACACTCAGAAACCTTTTACTATTGCCAAAGTTTTTCTAAACTTCCACATTCAGTTAAAAGATTCCATGTAAGGTCCTAACCCACAATTTTGCAAGCTGGGTTCAGGGCTGGAGACTTGGCTCAGTGATTGAGAGTGCTTCTTGTTCTTCAAGAGAACATGAATTTTGTTTCCAGCACACACATAAGATGGCTCACAACTGTAAGTCCAGCTCTATGGGGTCTGATGCCCTCTTTGGACTTCTATGGGCACTTATACACACACAGCATAGACATACATGCAGACAAAGCATGCATGCATATAAAATTTAAACATTTAAATTTACAAAAAAATGATACTTAACTCCAGCTGTCTGTTGTAAACCCTTCTCTATTTCCCAGTCTCCTTCATATAGCCTATGCCACTAGAGAAGAAACCAGAGTTGCCTTGAATCTTGGAACATGTTGTTTTCTTTGCCATGGGTGCCCTTTCTCTAACCCTTTCACTTGGCAAACTCATACTTGAACTTCAGATTCAATTCAAATGTCTTTGCAGACTCCTCCCACTCCAACTCTCTGGATTCCAAACAATCACTACATTCATTGCTGCCCCACAAACTTGAATGCCTATCCTATACTAGTTAAGTCTTACTATATGTAGTTGTTTCCAGATCTGTGTAACTCAGAGTTCTTCAAGGTCATGGATAGGCTTTATTCTTCTTTGTATTACCAAAGTCTGTTGGGAAAGAAAAAGGTTGTGTCACTGTGTAGAAAGGTTGTGTCTGCTCAGAGCAATATGAATAAGAACATATAGCGATAGTTGCCCATTACATGGAGAGGGAAACTGAAACTTGAAGTTCTCAAAGACTTCTTCTAGAGTCACACAATTGCTAGTTTATGGATAGGAATTTGTATCTTTGAATTTGAAGCTATATAATTTTTTCTTCCTTCCTTCCTTCCTTCCTTCCTTCCTTCCTAACTTCCTTCCTTTCTTTCTGTCTGTCTGTCTGTCTTTGGACTTCAAAGTATTCATCTTTTACAAAATGGCTCCACATTGAAAGAGTTGCTTAAGAATCCACTTCATACTGTCCATCCCTGTTCTGTATCCCTTTGCTAGATGAATATTGTCCAAAGAGGTATTGTGGGGGTACAGTTAGTGAACACGTTGTTAGTGAATTCATTCCTTGTACCAGATGTGCTTACAATGGTTTTCATATTTAAAATATTTTACAAAACTGGTCATGGTGGCCCAGGCCTGTAAATCCCAGCAATTGGGAGGTAGAAGAAGATCAGATGTTCAGAGTTACCCTCAGCTACATAGCAAGTTTATACTATGAGGGCTCTCTGAGACCACCATATACAGCAGAGTAGCAATCTGAGGGAGGCGAGGAAGTAGTTTGCTTTAAGATGACTCCATAACTGGTGTTGGTTCAAACTTCAGGAGTCTGATCTCCAGAATTTTATTTTGGGCATATTTAAGCCAAACTAAGTGAAAACTTTTCTGGTACCAATTAACTTAATTCTGTTTGTAAAAACAAAGCACACATAAATCTCCTAGAGGAGCAATGTAATCTAAATAAAGATCAGATGAGACTATATCAAAACTCTTTGTAAAGTTCACATGATGCCTTCCATAAAAAAAAGGATTCTATAAATGAACTACATATGACACCTTCCATAAAGATAGATTCTACAGATTGACTGAGGAAAAACAAGCTCATGATAAGAGTCTGTGGGAGGATCTGGGTAGGGTCTCAGCTATGCAGTTAGCACAAAGGTCACCAGCCTATTAACCACAGCAACTCCCAGCATTCTGGGCAGACAACAGGTTATGCATCCCTGTCTTGGAAGGGACAACACCTTGTGTTTAACATTCCAGGTCCCCCTAGTGCTTATCTTATAAGCTCAAAGACCTCTGTACCTCCTAGACTAGCCCTTGATATTCAAGACCCTATCTCAAAAAAAGAAGTCAATCAAAAACAAATATTTTTTTCCTGAGGCTGTGGAATGTAGAGAATAAAGCCATACTGAGGCAGTCTCTTGTACATTGTCTAAATTCTAGCCCTTCCCCGACTCTTCTCACCAGCCCACTAGCGATCCCCTGTCACGTCAGAGTCTCCTCTTGCTTCTATCTGGCCTAAACTTCTGTTGCAGAAGGCTGTAGGAAATTACTCTGGACCTTCTCCTTTGCAAGCTCAACAAGGCAAAAACATCTCATTCATTGTCTTTAAAATGTTTACTGCCAGAATTCTAGGTTGGCAACACAATGACCAAGTAGAAATCTCTAATTGGAAGCTTATGGTCACTATGATCTCAACATGACCCAAAGAGAACTTTTTTATTTATTAACTAGATTTTCTCAACTAAACATCATAACTCAGTGAATAGTGTTACCCACTCACTGTACAAGCTATTATTTTTATGACATTACCTTAATTTGCTGCAGTATTAAGCATTGTGTGTACCAGGCAAGCACTCTGCAACTGAGCTATGCCCTTTCAAGTCATTATTCTTCATTTCTGCTTTATGCTTTCTACACAGAGCCCTACTGGAACAGCAAGTCTAGTGAATTAAATCTCCAAAACTTTTCTCAAATCTGTCCATTTGTCTCTATGTCCAACTGTGTCACCACTGTTTGTCACGTGGGGCTACTACAAGAGCTTCTTCTAGCTTCTTCTCTGTTACTGCATGAAATGTTTTGGGAAATATAAATCATATTACGTTAGCTCAAGGCTCAAATCTCTCTGATGGCCTCTTGTACTTGGATGGAAAAAAAAGCATCTTTCTTTAATCTAGCTTGTAATGTCCTTCCAAAGCTAGCCTCTATTAGCCTTAGAGGACTCCTCTAGTCACTCATCAGACACTGCACTCGCATTCAGCCATGTCCTACTTCTTTCTGCTCTTGACTCTAACTGATCTCCATAACCAGAAATGTGTCTCCTTCCCTGACATTCTTATGACTATCCTGGCCTTGTTTTTAGCATGCCAGCTTCAATTGTCCTCTCTCTAGAGAGGTTTCCCCTGACTATTCTAAGTTTTCTGTCTTATTTTTATTATATATTGCTTTTGTTCCATGAGAGTAGGAAGTGGACTGATTTTGTTGAAGCCATGCCTGGTGTCAGCAATCTGGGGAAGAAGATAAGGGATCCTATGGGGGTTGGGGGAGGGCTTGAGAACTTAGGTCATACTGGAACATTAAGGGAGGAGACTGAAAGGCCACATTGAGTGCAGTATTCCACTTCCTGCCAGCCACTTGTAACTTGGATGGGATTGTGACAAGAGCAAAAAAACAAATTGCTGTTATTATTGGCCATAGAATCTCCCAGTGGTTAACTTCTGGCAAATGCATTTGCTGCTTAGGATTCCATTTAATGTCTCTTTGCCTCAATATATGTTAAGTGATGTTGAAAGTCACCTCATCCCCCTCCTCTGAGAAAGCTTCTTTTGACTTTTCTGGCTGGTTTTTTACCTTGCCCCAGCACCTCGCATACTGATTCATTGTATCCCTACCACATTTTATTACACACGAGGGACTACATGTTTGTTGAAGTCTGAAGCTGTATTTCATTCTTCTTTGAGTCTTCTTGGTCTGTCAGGGTGTTTGGCAGCAAAGTAAAGCTTCAGCTCATAAATGCGCCTTGGGAAGTTCAGAACTTAATGGAGGAAAAGTGCATTTTGTGCAATGCTTAACAGTATTAGCAGAAATGCTGGCAAGGAATATAAAGTGGGGAAACATTTTCTGAGCATGAATTTATTTGGATGTAAGCAAACTTTGGAGTTATTAGATAAATACACAATAATCATTAAATATTAAAAAAAAACCAGGGCAAATTCTAGAGGCAAAGAATCCTTTCAATTGTTTTAGAACCAAAGAATAAATCCTGAATGAGCAAATGACTGTCACAAATGAGAAGAAATACTTCTGCCAGTTAATATTTCATGACTCTATGACCTTATGAGTAGGAACATCTATTAAGTTATTTTTTAAACCTTGACAGTGACTTCATAGAGATTTACATTGAGAACTAGGCACTATGGAGTCAGAAATGGCACAGATTTCTTTCATCAAATCTCCAGTACAAACCAGTGAACCATTCAGACCTTCAGTTTAGAGTCTACTCTCCAGAGTGAACTAGACACTCAGATGACTCCTGGCAGTTTTCAAGGTGCAGGTTTATTGTCTTAGGTTCTGTGCATTGCTCCAAGGGACAGATGGTTAATCGCCTTTCTTTGGGCACTCACACACCCCTAGAAAAGGTGTGAGAGGCACCCGGGGGAAGAAGACCCTCTCCCACAGCAGGCCTGGTCTCACAGAGTTGGGATTGTTGACTCACTGATTGGGTCTGAAAGCCTTTTCAGGCACACAAAAAACTCCCGTTTCTCTATTAGCATATCAGAGGTGGCCGCAGTGGTGGGAAATACTTCAGCCAACAAAAGACACTACTCCCTGGCATTGTCTTATTGGTGCTTACAGAAGCAGAAAAAATGATCATCTGGCCAAGGCTGCTGTGATGGACAGATGTTGACTTTTTTTTTTTTTTTTGTGAACTACTTCTTCCACTCCAGACCCTCCCAACACCTCTATGTGCTGCAGTCTGCAGCTGGGCCCCCCACCCCGGCATAGTTACTTCACAAAGAAAAGCCACGCCCCCACCTCTCTTGCTAGGAGAAAGAAAAAGTTTCAGCTGTAACCAGAAGGAATTTGTTTCCACAACCCCCCACCCCACAACTTGGACTTGAAACTTTTGTTTGAAATATAACTTGATAACAATAGGAGAGTCATTTGTCAGTTACTAAGACTGATTCCCTTGTTAGGTCACAGAGGCTCTTCTCAAGAATCAGCCATCTTAGACTCGCATCGGAAGGGAGAAAAGATACTTAGTAAAAATGATAACTTTACATGCCAATTTTCCCCTTTGGAAATTGAGGATCAGTATCCTATCTTCTATTGCAATGGCTTACATTCCGAAGAGTTTTGTCCCCAAGGAATACTGGAGGGTGTCTGGAGACACTATTAATTGTAACTACTAGTGTTAGAATTTGAGCAGCCAAGGAAAGTACTGCCATGTAATTACTTGGTTCAAAATGTGAATAGGGTCATTCCTGGGAAATTGGTCTAGCACTTGTTCTCAACCTGTGAGTCTTGCCCTCTTTGTGGGGGGCTGTCAAATGACCCTTTCATACAGGTTCATATCGGATAATCTACATATCAGATATGTATATCAACTTATAACAGTAGCAAAAATTACAGTTATGAAGTAGCAACAAAATAACTTTATGGTTGAGGGTCAACATGAGGAGCTGTGCTAAAGGGTCCCAGCATTAGGAAAGTTGATATTCTTACACAGAGAAATTGATACTGAAAAATGGACACTAGTTCATCAATAAGGGGCTTAGCTACATCCCTGTGTTCATTACATTAAGTTAGAGTGCTGAACAGTGTTTGATAAAGAAATAAAGTTTAAGTTATAATGACTCATCTCTGCCTGTATCATTGAGAGATTTAATCTAAGCATTGGGTGTTGAATTTTATAAAAATTGTATACTCAGTATAGAGAGGAAAACTGCACTAATTTGCCTTTCTTGTAGTAAAAAAATGTATCTTTAACTTCACCCTGAACTGTCTTCAATATACTACAAATGGAATAACATTAGATTGAATAGTTCTTCCTCCTCACTGGAAAAAACACAGCCTTTTAGAAAATGATATGTTGGAGTTCTTTACATATTTATCCAACCAATAGATGATAAATAGATAGATAGACAAACAGAAAGATAATGAAGTTTACATAAAAAAAACCCCACAGGTTGTAGCAGCTTAATTTTAATATCATGTTTATTTGGTTCTTTTTCTTTTTCAATATCTACAAGTTAGAACACTTTAATCAAATTTATGCATATTCATATACATAGATTAGCAGATACAGTCAGACACAGACACTTAGATACAAGTTCTATGTGTACAAAACAGTTCCAGATTAAGAGCATTCAGCATTAGGCATGACCTCCAATTACAGTCATTGGTATATGATTTTAATTGTTGTCTTTTTTGAAGGGTAAAGTGCAATTTGGCCAGAAAAATAATCACAGGTGATTGTAATTGTTATTATAAAAGAATATTAAATGGGTGGGGCAGCTGGGTGTTTTGACACCTTCTGTAATCCCAGCATTTACGAAGCAGAGACAAGAGGATCAAAAGTTCAAGGTCATATTTGGTTAGAGAATGAATTCAAAGTCATCTTGAGATATACGAGACCCTGTTTCAAAAAATTAATCTATCAATAAATACATATCAAATTAATCACCTCAATTCACCTTTAAATATCTTTTTCTATAGGCTGGCTGATATATAATCGTTTCACTCAATTTTTTTATTAAAACATCTAATTGATTAAGAATTAAGCCCACAACAATTAAAATATTTTAGCTATGCTTGCTGGCGAATATATTTCGCAACTGGTTAACGTTTTTATTTTACATACATTCTACCACGGTGGTTGATGTTAGAATTAATTGGGCCCTATAGTCATACTCATTTCTGTGAACTGAAGTTCCCAGGAAAAAGAAAATCTGCACCTGTGTTAAAAATTGTACAGGGCCAAACTTTGTGATTATGGAAAGTTAGAACATTGTAGATTGGAGGCAAATGATCTTGGTATTTTTAGCCTCTTTGAAAGCCACTCATTATCTACCCATGTCTGCTTTAACCGTCTGGTGATTATCAAAACTTTAAAATGTCGTTTTCAGCAGTCCACTAGCTTTCACAAAACTAAAAGCTAAGAATATCCCAGAAAAACACCTGAAATCTATAGGAGATGTTTCCCTGCTTGGATGTAACCAGATTGCCTGTGGTCCCCACCAATGTATCTGGTAAATGGCTTTCTGTTTGACTTTCTTTATTCTATAACGAACAAAATCTCAGGTAACTACTTCCACGGTGGAACTTTTCCTTCAGCACTACCTGAATCCCTGTACCCAGGCCACATTCGCTCATGTCTAGTTTGAGTCAAGGCTATTTCTTATTCACTTTGAGGTGAGAGCTATGTTTTGTCAACAGTTCTTAGTCTTCTAGACTGGTTGAAGCAGAGATAAGAGGCTGAGGCCGAGGTTTGCTAATTATAGAAAACTCCCTCAACTGTCTCAATCCCTCTCTCTCTCTCTCTCTCTCTCTCTCTCTCTCTCTCTCTCTCTCTCACACACACACACACACCACAGCACACCACACACATACCAAACCACAGATACACACACACCACTACCACACCACCACCACCACCACCACCACCACCACCACCACACCACCACCACCACCATCACAGCACACATCACATACCATAGCACACAGACCACACACTACACCACACAGATATACAGATACAGAAATCCCTGTCATGGAGGACATACTGTAAATGTAAAAGTAAATGTAAATGTAAATACTGTGATGTTCTAAGTTCTGCCTCTTTCCCCACAGTCCCTAGTTTGATGAGCTTCCTGGCCTTAATAAACAAACATCGGCTACATATGTCCAGCCTATGTATGCTCTTTGGTTGGTGGTTCAGACTCTGAGAGCCCCAGGGTCCAGGTTAGGGAACTTTGTTGGTCTTCCCATGAAGTTCCTATCACCTTTGGGGCCTCCAATCTTTCCTCCTTGTCTTTCGTAAGAGTTTCCAAGCTCCATCCACTGTTTGGCTGTGGGTCCTTGCATTCCTCGAGTCATCTGCTGGGTGGAGCCTCTCAGAGGACAGCATGCTTATGTCTGCAAGCATTATAGAGTATCATTAATAATCTCATGAACTGGTGCTTGCGCATGGGATGGGACGCCAGGTGGGCCACTTATCGATTGGTCATTCCCTCAGTCTCTGCTCCATCCCCTGGACCTGCATTTCTTGTGGACAGGATAAATTTTGGGTTGAAAGTTTTGTGAGTGGGTTGGTGTCTCTATAGAGCTCCATTGGGGTTCCTGACTGGCTACAGGAGGTGCCTCTTCAGGTACCATATCCCCAGTACTGTGAGTCCAGCTAAGGTCACCCCGATTGATCCTTGTGTGTCTTCCTTAGCCTAGGTCTCTGTCTCATCCTGGAGATTCCTAGCCCTGTCAGTTGCATATTTTCATTCATTCTCATGGACATCTGGCCATCTCTCCTGTCCCTCCACACACCTGATCCTAAACCACCCCTCATTTCTCTCCCTATCCTGTGTCCGGCACAGTTCCCTCCCTCTATGTGCCTTTTATAACTATTTCACACCTCCCCCCACCAGTGAGATTTAAGCATCCTTGCTTGGGCCTTCCTTCTTATGTAGCTTCTTTGGGTCTGTGGTGTGTAGCATGTCACCTGTATTTTGTGGCTAATATCCACTTATAGGTACATATAAACCATGCGTGCCTTTTTGGGACTGGGTTACCGAACTTAGGATGATATTCTCAAGTTGCATCCATTTACCTACAAAGTTCATGATGTCTTTCTTTTCAATAGCTGAATAGCATTCCATTGTGTAAATGTACCACATTTTCTTTATCCATTCTTCAGTTGAGGGATATCTAGGTTGTTTCCAACTCCTGGCTATTATGAATAAGGCTGCTATAAACATAGTTGAATAAGTGTCTTTGTGGGATGGTGGAGCATCTTTTGGTTATATGATCAGGAGTGGTATAGCTGGGTCTTGTACACCTATTGCCAGTTTTTTTGAGAAACCACCAAATTGATTTCCAAAGGGTTTGTAAAAGTTTGCCCTCCTACCAGCAATGAAGGAGTAAGTGTTCCCCTGTTCTACGTCCTTGCCAGCATGTGCTGTCTTAGCCATTCTGACCTGTGTAAGATGGGACCTCAGAGATATTTTGATTGCATTTCCCTGACGAGTAAGGACTTTGAACACTTCTTTAATCGTTTCTCAGCCTTTTGAGATTCTGCTGTTGAAAATTCGCTTTTTAGCTCTGTACTCCATTTTTTAATTGAGTTATTTGAGTTGTTGGTGTCTAGCTTCTTGATTTCTTTGTAAATTTTGTGCAGCTTGGTCTTTAGGTGGGTCCTGAACAACTGGAACGGGGGCTATCCCAAAGCTGTTGCCTGTCTGTAGGATATGTTCTTTTAGCTGGGCTGCCCTGTCTGACCTCAGTGGGAGAGGAAGTGCCTAGCCTGGCAGAAACATGAAGTGCTAGGGTGGGGAGATACCCAGGGGGCCTGCACCTGCTCAGAGGAGAAGGGGAGGGGAGATGGGAGAAGGATTGTGTAAGGGGTTACCAGGAGGGAACGGTGAGATGGATGTAGAATAAATGGGTAAAAAATTATTTTTAAAAAATTTCATAAATCATATAAGCAATCTGAAACCAAGGGAAGAATGTTCTACACTACTAATTTGTTCCCATCATTTTTGTTAAAGATCTGTAAGTTCTTTCATGCCACTAATAAACTAATGGTCCTTTTGTTCAAAACAAACAAACAAACAAACAAAAACAACTTAAATGATTTAACTTTGTATACTGTTTATAAGTTTGTAAAGTATGCTATAGAAAATGATAAATAATTTTTGTAATTTGTAATTAAGACACAAATGTCATCATATTAGGGAAGATTGACTAGAATTTTCACTATCAGTTTGCTTGTTTGTCTGTTTATTTGAGATATGGTCTTTCAATGGAGCCCAGACAGGCTCCAATCTCACTCTAATTCTACAGTGACTGGCATGAAATACCACAACCAGCTATACAGAGATATTTTACAAGTAAATTTATCTTAGGCTGGAACGTGGCCAATTTCTCAGGAAAGATGCGGAAATTAATTATTTTAGGCTTTGAGGTATGAACCACAGAAAAGAAAATGGCATAGTCTCTCATAAAAACTTAAGAGGCAGAGAGTAGGGTTCCATGATCTCAAGGAACAGAACTGTATATTTGAATATAAACAAAATCAGTTATTTTTACAGAACATCTGCTGGGAACTGTTGGTCTGTAGAGAGAAAGAACTTGGACAAGGAAGTAACCTGCAGGGTCTTTTCAGGGATGACCAGCTCATTCTGACTCTCAAGTTGCCTGGCTTAGCCCCCAAAGTCTCAAGCACCAGTAAACTAGGATGATTGATGACCATCCATTTGAGACTCAAGAAGGTTTCTTTTCCCCCAGGGGAAATCTGGGGTTGGATTGTAGTGAAAAGGAAAAGCTTAAAATGGAAATGCATTCAGGAACTTCACCTTATAAACAGTAGGTAAAAGACATCACAGCTGGGAAGCTTTCAATAGAATATGACAAAATTAAATTCTGTGGGTTTTTTTTCATATTTCTTGAAGCTCTGTTGAGTCCACAATCTGTCTTCCTGTTAATAATAGTCCCAATATAGCAGCCTGTAGGTGAGGAAAGTATTTATTCATAGGTGCATTAGTAATTTTATAGTACAAGTTTATATATCCTCTGGATGTGATAAATGTTGTACATTAATGATGAAACACAGCCCAAACTTTATTACTCAGAAGTCACAGGATCTTTAATTACTTCCTGGTTTTGCCTAAGGCACATGCACAGCGTGCAAAAACTTGGGAACTTAACTATGACTAAAGGGGTGACTTCTCTAGACTACTTTGGAGACAGCAAGGAGTAAAATGGGATAACATTTTCGAGGGAGTTTTATTACTGGATTATTTAAAGTAGCTCACTGTTTTGATCATTTCTGCATTTGATTGCTTAGTCAAGTAAGTCTCTATGTTGAATGCTGTGGATTAAATAAACACATGCATTTCTTTTCTTTTTCCATTGTATTTGGCAAGAAGACGAGACTCTGAAGTTGGTTACTAGGGTCTGGTTTCTACACACATGCTGCTAGCATATTAATAGGAGGAGATTAGTGACACTTCCTACTTTGTCCAGGGTCATTGGATCTACACTGTGATCCATGTACATATAAAATTCTATCCATCTACTTCTTGTTGTAAGTAGAAGAGAGCTGGGTCCTTCCCATAGGGTCACATGCTAGCTCATCCCAAGATTTCACATGAAGACACCTTACTTCCTCTTAAATACACTTTACATTCTCCAATATAAATGGACCTCCCAAATCATCCTCATTACATTTTTTCATTCCAAGTAACTATATACAGCCTATGATTTTGAAAAGGACAACTGTCAATAAATAAAACAAAAATTGAATACAGAATACATTATAAATAATGCTGAATACCTAATTTTCAATAATAAGCAATTTGCCTGATGCTATAATACACCCAAGGAATCTAGAGGAAGTCTCATAAAATATTTATGTATTTTTTATGCTTTGACCTGTGTCCACATAGGGTTATAATCTTTTTTGGGCAGGTTATAATTTTAATAAACATTGAGTTGTAGAGCACGTACATTATATAGAGGGCTAATGCAAATTTCCTATAATTATTCAGCAGCTGTCATTCCTGCAAAGTGTAATTACAGAGAAATAGACTGTCAGCAGATCATGATAAATGGATGTAGTGATCTGGGATTTGGGGCATGCCATGGTAGTAAAGAATATGGCATATCAGAATATCTAGACAACAAAAAGAAAATACTCCTAGAGCATACGAAGCCAATGTTTTTCAAGTCACTACGAATTTGTAATGTTTTGGTTCCTCAAACATTGATGGCCACATTCTGATTTGATCCTCTTAAATCCTCTACATGTTCTAGTCTAATATCAGATTCCACCACTCTCACTATAAAAGCAATCATGTTTATATACATTAAAAACCACTTTAAACCATGAACTCCTAGTTTTTCACACATCTGGAAGTATAAAACAGCAAGAACTGAAAAATATGGATTTTTTTCTCTATAATTACAGTTAAGTGTTTCACTCAGAATACTAGTACCATGGTGATATCTTAACTATCTACTGTTACAAAGCCAGCTGCCTGAAGTTTTAGTAGCCTGGAGTCAACAAACATGTATTAGAGCAGTTTCTGTGAGTAAAGAATTCAAGAACCCAGTAGATGGGTGGTTCCAGCTGATGGGTACTCATGAGAGTACAGTTATGCTGGTTAACAGAGTAGGTTTTCCTATCCTCTCCTTAGTGGTTTATTGATTTTGATGATACAGTTAAACAGATTTTTCCTCTAAATCTCCTCTTCATATCATTAATTGTTAGTATGGAGAAATGAATGGACATGTACATGTTTCTTTTATACTCTACAACTTTACTGAAATGCTTGATTAGGTTTCTAACTGGATGTATCTGTATGTAAGTTTTAAATATTTCTCCATACACTGCTGTGTCAGTGTGAATCTTCTGACTTTTTCCTTTACAATTTCAATGTATTTTTTCTTCTTCTTGAATAATTGATCTGGCTGAGTCTTCCTGATTACTATGGTGAAGAGAAGTAGCAAGGGTAGGCATCTTTGTCTTCTCCTGGTACAAGAATGAAAAAGCTCAAACCTCAGCTGGGAGCTTTTCATATTTCTGTGTTATTTTTATGTCTATCTCATTGAATGTTTTTACTGTGAAAAGGCATTAGATCTCATCAAATACTTTTTAGTGTAAATTGAGATGATCACATGACTTCATCCTTCATTCTGTTCATGAGGTATATTATGCTATTGGTTTTCATAGATTGAACCATATGATCTTTTAAATGTGGTCTCAAACTCAGTTTGCTAGTTATTCTTGAGGATTCTTTGAGTTTGATTTCATCTTGACTAATTACTTTTCCAAATAAGGTCACATCCTGAGGCACTGTAAGTCAGGACTTGAACGTATCCTTTTTTTGAGAGTGATAAAATCCAACACAACATAATCCCCAAGATGAGAGCTCCAGTCTTTTATTCCCTAGTCTCTGAATTTTTATCCTACCACTTCTGCAATGCTTTTGTTTTACAGTAGCAGTTAGTCAATAAGTCACAACACTCACATGGAGAAGGAATTGCAGAGAAACTGAATAGCACACAGTATGCCCAAGTCTGGGCAGTATAAGAAAATGCCTTATCACATTCATAATTACTAAGAAGAACCTGTATGCAGTTCAATTGATTCATTGTTGTTTGCAATGTAGTTGTCGTCATATCAAAATCATATTGCAACTCTGAGAATAAAAACGTTGAGGCCTCTGTATCTTACATGCATGCAATCATCCAAGAAAGCATGCAATCAATGTTGAATTACATGAAGAATCCCACACTAACTGTAAGACTTGGTTTAATTCATTTTATAGGCCAAAAGGAAAAAGTAGAAAGAATAAAAGGTAAGATGAAAATGTCCTTATAGGAGATGCCAACCTTACCCTGAGCACCATATCGATTAGTAGTGCCTTGCCAAATTCAGGGGAAGCATGACCTAACTTCCAGCACAGCAACTGCTAGGTGAATGGATTCAAGCAGGCTAGTATTGGGCTAGCAACTGCTCTCAAGTCTTTAATCCCATCCAAGACCAAAACCAATTGCAAAGAGTCACAGAAGGCAAGAGATACAGCTTAGTGAAAGAACACTTGCTCTAACATGCACAACGGCTTAAATCCAATCCCCAACACTGGCAAAAGAACCAGGAATAAGGCAGATATAAAAACAAACAAACAAACCAAAAGCCTCATTACAGAGAAAGCTGGATTGGCCCACACTACTAGGACAAATACCTGAGGCTAGAAACTTAAGAGTAGAGGTTTATTAAAGTTTTGGTGCCTGAGGGTTGGGGATTTAGCTCAGTGGTAGAGCGCTTGGGTAGGAAGGCGCAAAGGCCCTGTTCGGTCCCCAGCTCCGAAAAAAGAACAAAAAAAAAAAAAAGTTTGGTGCCTGAAAGCCAAGCTCAGCTGCTGTTTTGGTCTCATTTCTGTGAAAGCTTTGTGGAGTATGGTACCACTATGTCAGGAAGGTGTACCAACAAGATCACAAAATACAGCAGGAAGGCAGAAAGATCCAAGGGCTAGTCTTGCTCCTCTCTCTCTCTCTTTCTCTCTCTCTCTTTTTTTAAACAACATCTTATTCCCAGGAACTAACCAATCTTCCAAAAGAAATACATTCATCACCCCACCTATCCAATGACTTAATCACTTTCCACTAGGCCCTGCCTGTTACAGGTTTAATCACCTCCTAATACCAGCACAATGCGGATCTAGCTTCTTAGCACATGCACCTTGGGGTGGGGGGGGGGCACATTTGAACTATATCAAAACCACAGCAATACTCTAGGAAGGGTGTGAATGTGCAAAGCAAAACACATTTATCCAAATGCATTGCTCTATTCCCATCAAATTCCAAGGCTCAGGGTTGGGGAACAGGGAAGAATGGCTACGAGACAAAAAGTCAGACCAGTCCCTGAGCTACCTGTGACCCATAGCCAGGAAACTGTTGAGAAGAAAATAAAGAAGGAGCAGCGGTGGTACATGATTATCCTCTCTGCACTTGGGGGATGGAGGCAGAACTGAGGGGTTCAAGGCCAGCCTTAGCTACACAGAAGAGAATTGGAGCCAACCAAGGATACATGCAAACCTGTCTCACAACAAAACACCAAGAAACAAAACAGACTGTTCACTTAGTTAACCTCTCAATTTCTCTAATCACAGTAAATGTCTTCTCTTGTTCAGGGAACAACTGAGATAAATCCCTTTTACCAATACTTTCATTTTCAACTGTGGAAAATAAACAAATTAAATGCTTAGCATATAGGTCAGCCCCTATCATAGCCCAGGTTAGGAAACAAAGGACAAAGATCTAGGAGCTACTGGTAAGGGTCAAGCATTCCTTAATATGGTTATTGATGCCTATGCTTTTGCATAGTTCATCTCACTCATTCCCTGTGACCTAGAAACAATGAACTTCCCCAAAGCTGGCTACAAATGAAGGTCTCGGTTCACTACATCTTGAATGAATCGTAGCCAAGGTTTTTGACAACCTTTTGACTTCACTAAAGTAGCTTCGGAACAGTGAAGGATTCTTTAAGAATCAACTCCATGTGGTTATTTAAGAGAGCATTTTCTGTCATTCAGATGATTTTCTGTAAAATGGGCACTTTGTTGAGATTTTCACACCCATTTTTTTTCAAACGGATGTGATATATGGTTTTTTTTCTTTTTATGATGCTGAGTATCTCTTTTTACAAAGTGGTATCCTGACACTCCCTCCCACAGTGGTACTCTACAGCTTACACTGATCTACATATAGGTGTGCTCAGTCTGTCGGCACTATGATACATAAAGCGCACACTCGACGACCACACAATCAAGTTACAAAACAGGTAGGTCAGCAGTATTACAGAGCAATAGTGATAAAAAACTGCATGGTATTGGTACAGAGACAGACAAGATAGACCAATGAATAGAATTGAAGACCCAGAAATGAACCCACACACCTATGGGCCTATTTTGACAAAGGAGCAAAACCATCAAATGGAAAAAAGAAAGTTTTTCAGCAAATGGTGCTGGTTCAACTGAGGTCAACGTGTGAAGAATGCAGATCGATCCATGCTTATCACCCCGTACAAAGCTGAAGTCCAAGTGGATCAAGAACCTCCACATCAAACCAGACACACTCAAACGAATAGAAGAAAAACTAGGGAAGCATCTGGAACACATGGGCACTGGAAAAAATTTCCTGAACAAAACACCAATGGCTTATGCTCTAAGATCAAGAATCGACAAATGGGATCTCATAAAACTGCAAAGCTTATGTAAGGCAAAGGACACTGTGGTTAGGACAAAACGGCAACCAACTGATTGGGAAAAGATCTTTACCAATCCTACAACAGATAGAGGCCTTATACCCAAAATATACAAAGAACTCGAGAAGTTAGACCGCAGGGAGACAAATAACCCTATTAAAAAATGGGGTTCAGAGCTAAACAAACAATTCACAGCTGAGGAATGCCGAATGGCTGAGAAACACCTAAAGAAATGTTCAACATCTTTAGTCATAAGGGAAATGCAAATCAAAACAACACTGAGATTTCACCTCACACCAGTGAGAATGGCTAAGATCAAAAACTCAGGTGACAGCAAATGCTGGCGAGGATGTGGAGAAAGAGGAACACTCCTCCATTGTTGGTGGGGTTGCAGACTGGTACAACCATTCTGGAAATCAGTCTGGAGGTTTCTCAGAAAATTGGACATTGAACTGCCTGAGGATCCAGCTATACCTCTCTTGGGCATATACCCAAAAGATGCCCCAACATATAAAAAAGACACGTGCTCCACTATGTTCATCGCAGCCTTATTTATAATAGCCAGAAGCTGGAAAGAACCCAGATGCCCTTCAACAGAGGAATGGATACAGAAAATGTGGTACATCTACACAATGGAATATTACTCAGCTATCAAAAACAACGACTTTATGAAAAAATTAGGCAAATGGTTGAACTGGAAAATATCATCCTGAGTGAGCTAACCCAATCACAGAAAGACATACATGGTATGCACTCATTGATAAGTGGCTATTAGCCCAAATGCTTGAATTCACCAGATGCTTAGAACAAATGAAACTCAAGACGGATGATCAAAATGTGAATGCTTCACTCCTTCTTTAAAAGGGGAACAAGAATACCTTTGGCATGGAATAGAGAGGCAAAGATTAAAACAGACACATAAGGAACACCCATTCAGAGCCTCCCCCCACATGTGGCCCATACATATACAGCCACCCAATTAGACAAGATGGATGAAGCAAAAGTGCAGACCGACAGGAGCCGGATGTAGATCGCTCCTGAGAGACACAGCCAGAATACAGCAAATACAGAGGCGAATGCCAGCAGCAAACCACTGAACTGAGAATAGGACCCCCGTTGAAGGAATCAGAGAAAGAACTGGAAGAGCTTGAAGGGCTTGAGACCCCATATGTACAACAATGCCAAGCAACCAGAGCTTCCAGGACTAAGCCAATACCTAAAGACTATACATGACTGATCCTGGACTCTGACCTCAGGTAGTAATATCCTAGTAAGAGCACCAGTGGAAGGGGGAAGCCCTGGGTCCTGCTAAGACTGAACCCCCAGTGAACTAGACTGTTGGGGAATGGTGGCAATGGGGGAGGGTTGGGAGGGAACACCCATAAGGAAGGGGAGGGGGGGGGATGTTTGCCCGAAACCGGGAAGGGAATAACACTAAATGTATATAAAGAAATACTCCAATTAATAATAAAAAAAAAAAAGGAATTTTCTCATTTCAAAAAAAAAAAAAAAAAAAAGGTAGGGAGTTGGCTGGTGGCTTAATGGACACTTGCTGTAATTATAAGGACCTGAGCTCTGATATAAGCACCATGTGAAGAACCCTGGCAAAATCGGCAATGTGCATGCCTAGCAATGACTCTAGCACTCAAGAGATAGGATAATTGGGTTTGCTGGCTAACAGGCTAACTCAAGACTGGTCTCAAAGAATAAGGCAGAATGCTCAAGGCAGGATACCGAGCATTGTCCTCTGGTGTGAACTTAGCACATACATCACAAAACATGCTTGATACTCATATACACAAATATATAAATAAATAATAGGATTTAAAATTCTTGAAGTTAAACATCACAAAAACAATCTCCCGTAGTATTTTAAGGATTTTGTATTAGCTTGCATTCATAGCTACTCTTTACCATATCCAGCCCATGGACTGTTTTGGTGACATTCCTGCCAATTTTCTTTTTATCTTTATTAACTTGAGTATTTCTTTTTTACATTTTATTGTTATATCCTGGTTTCCGGACCAACATCCCCCTAACCCTTTCCTCCCCCTTATGGGTGTTCCTCCCATCCTCCCCCATTACAGCCTCCCCAACAATCACGTTCACTGGGGTTCAGTCTTTGCAGAACCAAGGGCTTTCCACTGGTGATCTTACTAGAATATTCATTGCTACCTATGGTTGGAGCCCAGGGTCAGTCCATGTATAGTCTTTAGGTGTGGCTTAGTTCCATTCCCTGCCAATTTTAAAGAGTCTGTTCACACAATTCATTAATTGGGAGCTTTCTCAAAGTTTTTATAGGTTAGTGACAAATTCCTTTTGTAGGAACACTGCATACAAAAGCACAACAACATAGAAGACTAGCTCTTTTTTGTGTTCATTTATGGGTGTGTGTGCACGTGCCCTGTGGTATATATGAAATGCATGAAGAGGTGGTATGTTATTTTATGTGTGGGTACATACATGTAATATGTAGAGGCCAGGAGCAAGATATGGGATGCCATCCTCCATCACTTATTACCTTCTGTGAACCTAAGTAGAAGCTTGACATATCAGTTAAGGTTGATGGCCAGCAAGCTCGAGGGATTTATGGGTTTTGCCTCCCTCTAATGTTGGGGTTATACAGGCATATGCAGTCATGGATGCTATAAATTCAAACTCAGGTCATCTCTTAGCCTCAATCCTATTATTATTTTTCAAAACTTAGATGACACCCAACTACATATGATATGGATGCTTTGTTTTATAAGTCTGTTATGCTTTTTATAGACAGAGCATGACATTTCTGAGCAATTAGGAGTAAGCAACTGACTTCTAATATCTGTTCTTATAAACTTTTTTTTCCAGAGTTCTGTTTTAGTTAAAAAGTTGAGTATGTGCCTGTGAGCTTGTGTGTGAGTTTGTGTGTACCACATGTGTGCAGGAGTCACATAGTCAGAAGAGGGCGTTGGGTCTTCTGGAACTGGAGTTAGAAGTTGTTAGCCCCCACGTAAGTGCTAGGAGGGAACTCAGTCTTCTAAGAGCCAAAGTGCTGTAAACTTGAGATCTCTCTGGCTCCAGACGTATTTCTTTAAAAAGTTTCAAATTCAAACTTTTTAAAAAAAGATTTTGGAAAAGTAACAAGATGACTTTTTATCCAATGAGAGATAAGATTCTTTAAAGAATCAGATCAAAACCGAATGCTTATTTGAGTAGCAGTGTCCCACTAGCCTGTGAAAGCACATGCTGATGAATTTGGTTAGTTGACGGACAGCATATTAGTAATAGGAGTTACAATGTGGGACTTGGCCTTTTATAAAAATGGGGCTTTTTATGAAGATGGCACTGAATTTTGTGCTGTTTCAAAAAAGAAATCATGAGTCATCAATATTATCAATGGTACAACTATCATTTACATTTTTTTTTTTTTTTTAGGTAGTGGACTTCCCTCTGAAACCCACTACTTTTCTTCATGACATATATAACCTATTAGGGAAGAGAAAAACAAACTGAAATAGCATACAAAAAGTATAACAGTGACTGTGAAAATAACAAGAGTCCAAAAAAAGAGGCGGAAGCAGATGGACTCTAAGTACAGGAGGATGGGTTGTCAATGGAAATGGGGGATGTTGAGCTAGAGCTGAAGAGACAGGTAGAAACAGGAAAAAGAGCCAATCAAGAAGAAAGAAAGTCCTGGGGAAATATTACAGGGGGCAGACAGGAGTCAAATCTGCCAGAGAGAAGAATGAGACTAGAGATGTGGCCCAGTGAGATTTGCCCTACGATGAATAAGCAGACATAAGCCAGAGAATAGAAAGAGAAAGCCCAGTGATGTGGGGTGGCAACTGTATGTCACAGTAGAGCTGCTGCCTTTCTCATATATTACTTCATTTTGATCCCCCCAGCTTGAGCTTGAGAGAGGAGAGCAACTGAAATCAAAAGGATCAACGAACGCAGCTGTAAGCCTACTGTCAGGACAGAAAACAGAAATCCAGCTTAGTCCCAGGTCAACCTTATTCCCTAAGGCAGACCAGGCTGTACTCTGCCACATTTTAAAGCGTGCAATATGGAAAGACAGGAGTGAAAAGGAATCTTCTTAAACAAGTAATCTATTCTACACATTTTCGGTTACTTTAAGTATTGTGGGATGATGCCTATTGGCTGGCTATAAATGAGAGTAAAAGAGTAACCTCTGGGTTATAATGACTTTAGGAGTTCAGATACAATTTCTCTGCAAGGTTTCCAACACACCAAAAATCCACAGCCTTACTGTATTCAATTTAACTCTTTGCAGGAAACAGAGTTATAAACAGGACTCAATTTCTAAAGAAAAGAAAACACAGAACAAGGAAAAATAGTCTTGTCTAAACTATGAAAGCTGGATTGTTAGGTCCCCTGAGATTCAATTTTTCTAAAAAGAAATATTTTTTTCTTCTCCTCATGCCGTGCACTAAGCCTCAAAAAAAAAAAGATAAACACAGTCTGAACTTTTGAGTTTAAAATTTTTTCCAGTAACGGGGATCTGGCAAATACAGTGTTGAATGAAAAGAAGCCAGATCCAAGTCAATACTTTATGATTTTATTTCTGTAAAGTATAAAAAAATCCTAACAAACTAGTCCGTGCTGTTGGGAGGCAACCCTTCATGGCATAGAGGGCAACAGAATGACAGGAAGAAGTCAAAGACAACTTCTATGATATACATACAAAGGGTTCTACCTGTGGACATGTTAATGTCTGATAGCTCCAGAATTTGGGAGAATAGGCTGCAGCTGACCTCAGCAGATTCAGCTCTGCTTCTTGTCTGCTGTGCAGTCACGTTAGTGAAAGAAGAGAACTCCTCCTTCCTATTCGGCCCCTCACTACCATCAGCTGGGTGGGAGAGCTGAGCTAAATGGGGGTCAAGAGAAAGTGTTGTCCCTGCCCATCACTTGCTGCAGCAAGGGTGGGGTGAACTGGCTCAAAGTGTTAACCCTCCAAGAGCTAATTAACCCTGCCTCTTGTCTGCTATGTGGCAGCACGGGAGAGTGAAAGATGCTCTCCTGACCCCTTGCCCTTGCCACCATGACAGCAGGAGAGATGGCCCCTGATTCTCACCTGATGCAGCACTTGGGAGAGCAGGCCCTGCACCTTACTTGGGTAGCACAGTAGAGCTGGCCCAGTAACTGTGGGTTGCAAGGAGTTGTCCCAAAGACATGAGCACAGGAGAACTAGCCCTGCCTCTTTTCTGCTGGGCTGTGGTGCTGACAAGGGACAAATGCCCTTCTTCCCTACCTTGTTCCTCACCATCAATGGCAGGTAGCAAGCTGACTCCAGGGTCACGAGTAGGAGAACTGGCCATGTCCCTCACCAGCTACAACACTCAGGAGGTGAGCCATGGTACCATATCATGTTGAGATGTTTCCTCGTTGTCGGTTTGTTGGACGAATGACTCTGGGGCCATGGTGGAAAAGGCAGGGGTGAAAATCTTTGATGCCCCTCAAGCCCAGATACAGGATTTGAATTGGCCTACCCCAACAGCTACCATCAGTGAATTGCTACGATGCATGAAGGGCTGGTCCTGCAGATCCAAAACTACAGGATCTTCATGACACAGGGCACCGATAGGATATATCTGTGGAGTGAGGTTCCTGTATTGATAGTGTAGCAAAGCCAGATGCCTCATACCAAGCCAAGTCATTGCAATTAACATTTGTAAGCAAAGAAGGGTTGACAAAAGGGTATACTGTGTGACATACTAGGCACATTATAGCTTTCACAATGAGATTTTTCCTGTTCTGGGGGAGGAGTTGCAAAGGGTGGAGAGAGGGTATGAGGGAAAGGGAAAATGAGGGAGCTGTTGAATAATCATCAATAAAGGTTTAAAAAAATATAAATGATTTTAGATAAAAAGATGGTAAAACAGGCTCATTGCTGCATGGAATTTTTCTGAGGAGACATGAACTAAACTTTATTTATACCCAAGTAAGACACCAACAGAAGACAAAATAACAATTCCACTCAAATTCATTGGTGGACTAATTGAGTTTATAGGGCCTCCTTTAGGGGCACATGTGAAGGTTTACTCACAAGCACGGGTGACTTCAAGGAGTAGCATCACCAAAAACTTCACCACAGTATAAGTGATAGCCTCCCCAAACTGTATAGATGGCTCTCCTTTAGCTGCCTCTTCCACAAGCACTGAATAATTTCTAACATCTTGAAACTATAAAATGGCTAAAGGCAAGAATTGTATACAATGTGGGGGAGGTGCAGAAGACAGTGGCTGAAAATTCAAAGTGAGAGTCTAATGACCTCCCACCTCCCTCTTATGAGGAAAGTCAACAGAGCAAATCTTGTGATGGTCTCTTGAAAGTAATCACAGTTGTTTTGGGTAAGATGGTTAGCAGCCCTGTCGTACCTGAAATATAACATTCAGGAAACACTCATAAAACAAGTGAAACAGATATAACTAGGTGCAAGTTTACAAAAGTGAGGCATAGGGACTTGTTCAATCTTGTTCTCTGATTACTCTTCATAGTTTTAGCAGGTATTCTGGATGATTTGGATTGTTTTCAGACAAGAAAATATGTATAATTTAAAAGACATGTAATCTTATCCTCCTTCTATGTTTTTAAGACCTGTACTCATAACAAGTTCTTGAACTCTGCACTCACATCAAGTTATATCACTAGACAGTTTTGTATCCCGCTGGGTTAAGCTCTTATCTCCTATCTGAAATGTCTACATTATATCTTGGAGCAAACATGTGACAGTTTTCTGTTCAGGGAGTCCACTAGTGATTTGACATAGCCTTTTTAATCCTCCTCAGAGTAAAAAGCTTAAATGAATGAATAATATATATATAAACCCACTTGTGCTAAATAAAATTTAGTTGTATGTATATATGCTTCTTAATTAAACAATTGTAAGCAAAGCTATCAAGGCTGAGTAGAAGTCATGTTTTTGAAGAACTGATTATAATAAATACAATTTTGAGGTAACTGCAGGAACTAATTTAGAAAAAATAAATCTATGGTTTCCATTGGTTGCCAATATTTGAGGTATCGATAAAATTTGGATGCAGAGTTGGAGATGTTATGTAGTGGTATGGTACTTACTGGCCTAGCATGTACATGTCCCTATGGTTGATCCCCAACATCAGAAAAAGAGTAAACAAACAAAACTGTATGTAACTAGGTCTGGAGGAATTTACTTGCAATTCTAGCACTTGGTAAGTAGAGGCAAAAAGAACAAGAATTTAGGTCTAGCCTGGGCTACATGAAACAGTTGTAAGAAACTAAAACCCAAACCAATCAACAGAACACCCCTTAATAACTGTATTCAGATGTCATGCACTAGGTATGAAATGCCAAATGTCAAAATCTGATAAAAATAAGAGTACAATTTTTTCCTTCCCAATCCCAGAGATCCCTTGCTTTCAACACACAGATTCAAAAATCTATGGATACCAAGTTAATACTTGCTAAATGAAACTGTCTTGTCTCAAATTCATTAATGATCCTCCTGATTCTGCCACCTGAGTCATGAGATTACAACCATGTGTCTGCATGGATTGTCAGGAACTATTTAGGAAAGGCTAAAGGCATACAAGTGACTTTCTTGGAAATGGCCCACCATTTTTTCATGGTCTGAAGTGAGTGAGCTCTGAGAGGCAAGGTCCCAAGAGACTTCGTCCCAGGATTGCTTCTTACTGCTGTTATGTCTTGTCTTGTCACTATTAATTAGCATAATGACTCCTGGGCTTTAGTCCACCCTATTGGGCAGATCTTCTGCAGATCAACATGAAGATGAACTTTGACAAATTAATGCTTTTTAAATGAATTAATGACTTTATAGAATTCCTGAATTGAATCAAATAATTTTAAGAAGAAATCCTTAGGAAATAATTTTAGTCATTTTGCTAGAAAGATGTAATAAAGTTAGAATCAAGAATAGAATGTGTCCCATCATAGAATAGTAAATAAAGGTTGCATAATAATGAATACAATGAGCTTTCATAACTACACTAAAAAGAGAAATAGGCTTGTAGCAAATTTGTGACTAAGAAAAAAAATTCATTCTAGTCAGGTCCAAAGTTGAAGCCACAGGTATTCACTATGATAAAGATAGCCATGAGACTGTTGCTTTGAACTTATAATGAGCTTATAGAATAAAGCAGTGCTTTGAACTTTACTATTAACATCCTTCTGTAACTTGCCTTTTGTGTAACATTTTATCTATGAGGTAATTTTCTAGAGAACTTTTGTATAAGAAAATATTAAAAGTCAGAAAGAAAAAATAAAGAAAGTGATGACATCTGGGGCTCTGCCCCATCCACCTACCAAATGCATGTGTGTGGCTTATGTGCGGGGGGGGGGTTCTGCTCTCCATCCAAATGTATATATGTATATGTTTGTCTATAAATACAAGTGTAGGTATATGTGTACATATGTAAGTATACATGAACACTTGTGGGGCTGATAATACAGGTGATCAGGCCTGATTTTGTGTGTGTGTGTGTGTGTGTGTGTGTGTGTGTGTGTGTGTGTGTGTGTGAGAGAGAGAGAGAGAGAGAGAGAGAGAGAGAGAATGCATTTCTGTGCATATTGCCTACATAAAATATTTAATTTTTCCTTTCTTTTCTCTCTGGTTCATAGTTAATGTCTTTTAAGCCTCTCACCTGTGTAGTGAGAAGTCCTTGCTTAGAGAGAAAAGAAACCAGTGTGGTTAAAGCACAAATAGTAAAAAAGAGAGCTACAGTGTAAAAAACCAGCACTCAATAAGCACAGAACAGTGGAACGAGTTACATTTCAGAGGCTACTATCGGCTTTGGCTCCCAGAACAGTAAGAGTGTGAGCTATAAGGCCTTTGTCCAACTTTGTGATCCACTTCAGTACTTATGATTAGCAGCAATGGGCGTATCTCACACTGTCTCCATGTTAAAAAAGCATGTTTATGGGCCTATGGTGGCCTATGGTTTATGGTAAACATTGTACAACAGCAATTGTTTTTTGGTAGCAAATTAAGTTTTTGGTAGAATGGTTTAATTCCATTATCTAATACATAGTGTATTGTTTAGGATACCCTAAACCAACAAATTTGTGTTTATTGTTTTAGTGTTTAAAAAAGAAATTTTGCTCTACAAATAATAATGTGTAATGATCCTGCTTATATTATGCTACAGTAAATATTACATTTTATTGATTATAAATAATTTCTTGACATACATATTTAGACCTTCTACCTTTTATGATTTATTTTTCTGCTAATATATGACTGTAATTTTCATGTGTTTAATTATAAGCCACTACATATAGAATATCTATCTACTTATCTATATATCTATATAGACAGATAGATAATGTGCTTATAGAGGATTTCATATAAATATATAAATAAGAGTCATTTTCTTAGATTGTGCATGACTTAGGTTTTTAATTTTTAGACACTGTGATCTTTTACAATTTCTAAAACTTCCTTAATGCTTCATTGTTTTCTTATAAAATTAACCCAGGTATCCATGTATTGTATTCTTGATTCTATAAAAGCAAGGATAGAAAAGTAGTTTCTATGAAGAAAAGAAAGTGACTTGTTTTTGGGAAGGGGTTTCAGAGCAGACAAGTGGAAGGAAGAGACCATAGAGCAATTCTTTTCAACCTTCCTAATGCTGTGAGTTTTTTTTTTTAATATAGTTCTTCATGTATAAATGACCCCCGTGTATAAAATTATTTCCTGTTGCTACTTCATAACTGTAATTTTACTACTGTTATGAATCATAATGTAAAAAACATCTCTTGCTTTTGAGATATCTAATATGCTGACCCCCAGTGTTGAGAAACACTGCTCTAGAATATCACATGAACACTCAGGGCAAGAAGCAAGTCTCATTCATATATTCTGTGCTAAAAGAATGACTTCATCTCTCAGTGGAGCTGACTGGCTTTTTACTTCTCCTATCATATGGCATCCTCATGGATGTGAGGGTTCAAAGAAAGTTACCTTATGGGGATCAAAAAGGGTGTCTTGTGATCATTTCTCAGGCCTGCCTAGGTCATTACTGCCATAGCGACCATGCTTGGGCCCCAAGGTCTTAGCTAGCAGTGGAGTGCATGTATTGATTTCTATTTGCCTGTTTTACCACCACAAAGGCTAAGAAAGGAGATGTTTGTGGTCCTGTGCTTGCAGCCTACGAGCCATTCTGCGATGGGGGTCATACTGATGTGAGTCCCCTACTCACCCTGAGGCATGATAATGTCAAGGTCTGGGCTGCCTGTGAGGCCTGTCTGGGCCCGTGGGCTCACTGCAGCCTGGAGTCATTTAGTGGCCCTTACTGTCACCCAGAAACCATGTGGAATCCCATGTTCCATACATCCCAGTGACTGTAAGAGCAAAAAGCTACTTTTTCAGTGATACATCAATGATTACAAACACATGAGTTGAGAAGGGGACATGGGAGGCTTCCAGTGGCTTTCCCTTCCCCCCCAAACCCCGCTCACCCCCAGTAGTTTTAACCATGAAGCCACTGACAGGAATCTTAGCTCTACACAAGTGATGGCTTCTGGCATGGGGATGCAGGAGAATGTGGGTTCTGTCAAAGGGCAGGCCACACAAAATTTGGTCATGCTCCAGGGTGTGTATACAGAACACAAAGCTGGACTTGTTTTTATAGAGAGAGGAGGGATGCATAGGGACCGAGAGAAGTGTGATTGGTGTGTGCTGTACATATGTAAAAATTCCTAAAGTATCAATAAAATCTTATGTTGTTGGAAAAAGTAGGTAATTTAAGGAAAAACTAGACTGCTCAGGGAAACTGTTGATAAAACCTCTGCCCAAAAGAAGACAGTAACTTACCAGTACTGTGGCCTTAATTTTTGAACAACTGACTAATCCAGGCTGGTTTCTGGACGCACTATATAGCAGAGAATGAACTTAAATTTCATACATCTTGCTTTCATTGCCCATGTGATGATAGAATTGGCAAGGGATGTACTACCCTCCGCAGTCACGGTTCCTGGGAGTCAAACCCAGGGAGTTTATGAATGTACCCAAGCTTGTCTGTAGATGAGATTGCCTGTAGCCTAGAACATGGCAAGTGGCATTTTGTGTAAATAATTCTATCATAATCCTGGTCCCTTTTACCCATCAAACCTTTTCTTCAAATAAACTTCAAAACACAAACCCCAGACTAGGTACCCCAGTACTGAAAACTGTGCAACAAATTCAGCCAGAAGTAAACCTCCACCTTGAAGTGGGAAAATCTTATTTTATCATTATCATATTCCCAAATATCACAAACCCTGGGAGCTAATAGACACGAAAATTAAACTAGCCCTTTTATAATCCCAAACATTGATTTATTTATTTATGAGGTTAGGGACAATAGGGGTTAATCTCAGAATACAGGGTGCTTTTGAAAACTATGCCAATGTAGAGTAAATGACAGTCTGGGGTCTGTCTGCTGGAGCCATGTATGCCTCCCTTATTGAAGGGACATGGGTGAGATTAACAGATCTTCTCTTTAATAACAGATTAAGATTTCCTCTCATAATCTATTTTGTGCCTTTTTTGTTTCGATTTTTAAATCATTTTATTTTAATCTTTTTTTACAATTAAGGAATAAATGGTAGGGCAATATATTCCTAATCTTTTAAAAGTGCCAAGTGACTGAAATCTTTAACACGCGCTTCTGAACTCCATGGCACTGCAGGATGTAAAGCAAATGTTTACCTGGATTAACAAAGGGCCTCTCACGCAGCCAGTCAGAGACAGAGATGGGTAATTCCACGCGTGTTCCAAACCTTTATTTAGCAAATGCTGTGGGTGTGGCATAATACTTTATTCATCTCAGGGTGAGATGACAAAAATGACTTGCAATTTATAGGCAGTATGGAGTCATGATGTGTCCTCCATGCTTCTTCCACTGAGAATGTAGAGAGCTTCTGATTGTGAACTCAACTTCTGACAAACCAAGCCATCTCTAATTCTCCTCTCTGCTCTTTTTGTCTATTAATTTCTGAAGCTATGAACTGCAGGGATCCTCACAATAGCTTTCTTTGAAGTAAAAAATCAAGTAACAGTCAGGTCCTCTCGCTATGGGGTCACAAGTCAGTTCTGGAAGCCAGCAAAGGGCCAGAATGGCTTCAGTACATTAAGCACCTTTCTAGCTGGATTGTATTTGTGGAACTTCATGGGAGGATTGCTGTGAGTTCCACAGCCATCTGGCACCTGTCTCAATCCTTGAAACAAACAGGATAACATAACCAGACATCCTAATTTGGAAGGAGACTCTCATGAATTTTACCCTTCTACAGGCAGCTAAGGATTCTGCTGAGCAGAATACTCTTTCCAGGAAGAAAAACCCTAGTCAGTTATCCAGCTCTCTATGGTCAATCTTGAAAGTATGTCTCTGTGTGTGTCTCTCTGTCTCTGTGTCTCTCTGTATGTCTGTCTCTCTGTCTCTGTTTATGACAGAATGTGTGTGTGTGTGTGTGTGTGTGTGTGTGTGTGTGTGTGTGTGTGTGTAAAACAACAATAAAAGAAAAACAAAGTCATGAATTTGAAGGAGAGCAAAAGGTAAAAAAGTAAATGGAAAGACTGGAGGAGAAGAAAGAAATGGGAAATATAATTTATGTTATGATCTCAAAAACTTACAGTGGAAGCATTTTTTAAATAAAGAAAGAACTCTATAAAGAGAGACTGGAAGAGTATCTCACGTTAGGTATTGAGTTGGAATAGCTGTCGTGAAACCCAGAATTTCTGATCTCGAATAGCCACGTACTCAGGAGTCTGCGTCCTTTTATGATGATCCTCAGCTCTCAGGAGGTGACTGCGGAATATCAGAAACTGGGGCCATTCATGGGTGCCAGAAGTCAAGGCCAACTTGAATTACATGAGACACTGTGGCAAAACAATGTTCCCTACCTTGGGCTAAGCATTAAACAAACTGTGAAATTCCAATCCATGTTCCCTGAGTTGGAGGAGGGTTATGAGTGTTGCAAAAATCCAATGTTTTCTGCTCTATTACCTATTGCTGGCATTTAGGCCTCAACTTTTATTTTTGTTTTCCAATTTTATTATTTATTTACATTCTCACTGCCTCTCAATCCCTCCCACCCAAAGTTCCTCATCCGACTATATTTGCATGGCCCCAAGAGATACTTCCCCTCACCTTTCCCTGAGGCCTCAGTCCCTCAAGGACTAAGTGTATTTTCTCCATTAAGGTTTGTGAGGTGAGACCTCTGCCTGTATTGTGCCAGGTCCTTGGACTGGCTGTATGTATGCCTCTGGTTGGTGGCTCAGTCTCTGGGAGCTCCCTGAGGGTCTGAAATGGGGTGGGACTGCTGGTACTGTAGGTGCATCTCCTCTTAGCCTTCCAATCCTTCCCTAATTCAGCCATGGGGTTTCCAGGCTTCAGTTCAATGGTTGGGTGGACCTCCTTGAAGCTGCAAGAGAAGCTTTTGTAATGCTGAACACCATCAATAGGACAAATTAGCAATCTGAATGTGGGGAAAATCTTCACTAACTCTATATCTGACCAGAGGACTAATGTTAAAAATATATAAAGGCAGAAACTAACCTCCAAGAAAGAACAAATAACCCAATTAAAATATAGGGTACAGAGCTAAGAGAATTCCACAACAGAAAGAATCTTGAATGACCCAAGCACTTAAATGTTCAAAAGTACTTAATCATCAGAGAAATACAAGTCAAAAAGACCTGAGATTTCACCTCACACCAATCACAATGGCTAAGATAAAACAACTCAGGTGACAATACACGCTTGAGTTTTTTATTTACATTTCATCTGATAGGTAATTCCACAGTGGAATGTGGAATGTAATCTCAAAGGAAATTACCACTCAATTCTCATCCTACACATCGTTGTAAAAAGGGGGTGGGGCAAAAAGGGGTGGAACATCTGAGAACTTGTATGTCTTCTTCATGTCACTTTCAATGTAGCTATGCCATTGAATATTAGCACCAGTCACTGATGGAGAGGTAACTATTGTCAGGGATCCTAGTTAGTACTTCATATACATTGCCTCATTTAACAGTTTCTGCAATGTTGCTAGCTTCATTATTTAGAGGAAGAAGCCAAGATAAAGATTATGAATGATATAAATTCACCAGGACTGTTCATAATATTTCTAGTCTTCCTCTTCCAGGGTCATGTTGTTAGTCCTTGTGTTTGGGTGGCCATATTCCATTTGACCAATGGTGGAAGTGAATGATCTGGTGTTTTCAGACTAGGTAGTTAATTGCAGCTTCAAGATTCCTAAATTTTCCTCTTCTTCCATAGCCCATATCCAAGATGGTATCTGTCTTATCAACACCTCTCTCCTGTACACACGTGTAAAGTAAACCTGTCTAAACAAACCTTTTCAGAAACCATATTCCAAACTAAGCATGTTAACCCCATATTGGTTTCTACCAGATATTTAGTCATGGTGACACAAAAATAGCTAATACCTAATGGAAATTACATTCACCTCAACTGTTCCTCCTAAAGTTTGTATCATCTTTCAAAATTGTGGCAGTGAGGCCAATCAATCACCAATGCAAGGATTATAAAGAGACATCTCATAGTAAAACTTGTAAAATACATTAGGATTTCACCTTCTCTAGGTTATTAAATAATTATGCCTTATATCTTATAATATGTTTTTTTTATTCTAGCATATATAAATGTGTATGGACATTGTTATAAGAAACTATCCCTTATGTAAGTGTAATAATTTATTTTTAACATGTCACCAACATAGGACCAGCAAATGTGTCTTACGAAACATTGAATGTAGAAATAATGTACGTAAATATTCACAGCTGCAAGGAAATGAATTCAAAATCCTGGAAATCAAGTGTTTTCATTTCACCCTGTTAAATGAAATGCCATCTCTACAATTATCTCCCATTCGTTCCTATTCCTCTCTGTTTAAGTAGGACAGAAACAAAGATTTTAAAAAAGCATGTCTACTAAATGCTATATTCCGAAGAGTTCACACATTTCCTTTCTGAGGGATAGACTGTTAGGCAAGTGCCTTGTGCAAAATTGGTATGATGGTCACAGGTTGATAGGAAAGTAGTATATTCTAATCCTCGTTCTCTCTGTCTCTCTGTCTCTCTGTCTCTCTGTCTCTCTGTCTCTCTGTCTCTGTCTCTCTCTCTCTCTCTCTCTCTCTCTCTCTCACACACACACACACACACACACACACACGATATCATCAGTCTCTAATTTTTTGTATTTCTGTGTTTCTGTTTCTTTGTATTTAAAAAGAGCATAATACTTAAAAGAAGTAAACCATTGAAAAGGAAGCCATAGTTGATATTGTTACTGCAGCATATCCTGTACTCCTCTGACTAAATATATGGACTTCTGTATCTGTCAATGCAGATATTGCTTGAGTGCTAGGTCGGCACCGCCAATCACAGACTAATAAGTATTTCAGTTAGTATTTGTCAAATAACTCAGATTCCCACGCATATTCTCTCTCCTTTTCTCTCTATACCCTTCTCTACCCCTTCTTCCTTCTCTCTCTGCCTCATATTCTCCCTCTCCAGCATCGATACAAGAGATACAAGGAAAGAGCTTAGTAA
The DNA here is from genome assembly GCF_011064425.1 of Rattus rattus. NCBI lineage: Eukaryota > Metazoa > Chordata > Mammalia > Rodentia > Muridae > Rattus > Rattus rattus. The sequence continues at coordinate 31,294,925 of NC_046172.1, forward strand.
TAATTAAAGAAGTGAAGAAGGGAGAGATAAACAAAACAGGGTAACTGTGCTGACTAGGTTTATGTCAACTTGACAGAAGGTGAAGTCATTTTGGAAGAGGGACTTCTAATTGAGAAAATACCTCCACAAGATAGGCCTATGAACAAGCCTATGGTGCATTTTACTGAGTGGTGATTGATGTGGGTGGGCCCAGCATACTGTGGGTGGTGCCACTATAGGGCTGGTGGACTTAGGCATTTCTAACATCTCGAGAGTTGTAAGGAGGCATGGTGGCAACATGCCTATGATCCCAGCATTTGGAAGATAAAAGCAGTTTAGAGTCTAGCCTGTACTATGTAATACAAACTAGAGTACAGCCTGCAGACCTAGTACATTCCAGCCAGTTTAGGCCAATTAATAAGACCCTGTCAAAGAGATAAAGAATAAAAGAATAGAAGGAAGGAAGGATACCAAAGCCCTCCATGTGCGGCACACACCATTAAATCCCAGCACTTGGTAGGCAAAGGCAGGCACAACTATGAGGTCAAAGTCAGCCTGGTCTGTGGAGTGAATTCCAGGCCAGCCAGAGACACGTAGTGAGACACTGCCTCAGGAAAACAAAACAAATCTACCTACCTCCCTACCTACCTACACACACACACACACACACACACACACACACACACACACACACACACACACACACACACACAAAACACAAGCAAGCCAACAAGAGCTACAAACAAACAAACAAAAACCCCAGAGCTTTATGCTCATATAATCTTCACGTTTTTCACCATTAGAATTTTAGTTAATGTAGAAACAGACTCACTCCTTCTTCCATAGAATCTGGGAGATCATTTTCTCAAAAAATATTTTTCTTCCATTGATTCTTTAAAAAAAATATCTCCCAGAAGCAGTCAAAACTGCTTAATCCAGATGGACTCGTTTTATTTTTTTATGGCAAGTTTAAAATTTATGTTCCCAAATATAACCTTTTTATTGTGTTTTTAAGTCAGGGCAACATGTGGCCCAGGTTTGGTTACAACTTGGTGTGGAGACTGAGGATCACCTTGAACTTCTGACCTCTTGCTCCCACCTCTCAAGAGCTAGAATTTTGGGTATGTGCTCTAACTGAAATATGCTCCCAGCCTTGAAACATATCTTCCACAAACAAGCTCCCATTATGTTTGTGATTGGGTGTATGGGTGTAAAGGTGCTGCTTCTTAATGAGGTTTGATGTATTTTACTCATTTAGCACAGTCAAGAAGAGAGAGAGAAGGAGCAAAGAGTACCAGGTTGGTGTCCTCTGACAAACAACCATTTTCTGAAAGAGGAGTGATGGCAGATGTTGCCATTTTGTGCTTTGTCTTTCAGGGAAGGTGGACTGCTTAACTCACCTCATGCCAAAGCATCTTTCAATAAGAAGGCATCCGCAGAGGACAGTACAAGAGACGAGATGACTGTCAGAATCCTATTCTTTTATTTCCATACGAGCCATGAGATTTCCTGTCCTGCTCCATCTTACGAATCTTACCGTTTTAGAAATCTGATGGGTCTACTACTCAGTGTAAATAAAATTTAAAAAACCAAAAAATAGTTCTTCCTTTCCCTCCCTCCATTGGCTTGATATATTTGCCCTGCTTGGCTAGACCCTTCTGAAAAAAAAAAAAAAATCTGCTTCTACATCTACCCGCAGTGTTCGACAGATTGTTCTTGGGTCTACATAGCTATTTCCTCAGTTTAATTACACAAGTCCACTCCTACACAGGCAGTGCTTTCCTAAGTTCTGTTGATTTCCCCACCCTCGGGCGAATCATGCAATACAATCGCATTAAATTGCTTCCCACCTGAGTGGCGTCCTGTGCGACAAATGCAATAACACATTTCAGCAGCTGAGCAGAAGCAATTATTTCATAACGAAGCATTTCTTAGTAGCCAAGGTACAAATCAATGTTTCTAGCCGGTGTAATATAACAGGTCTCTGGGTGACAGTACCAGGAAAATCCGATTTAGTGACAAGACTCAAGAACCAGGTATCATTACATTTAGTTTTGTTACCCAACTCAGGATGAACTTAAAATGTCTTTGATTTCCAACTCTTGCTTTCCTACTCTAATAAGACCCCTGTATTAACTCACAAAGAGTTCTGCATAGGCAGTTAAGTTTCTTGTCTGTCTTGGTTTTGTAATTAGTTGTCGGTGAATAGGCCTCTAGAATGGGAAAGACAGAAAATCACATTTTCTTGGCATAGCTGTTAAATAAACTTTGGTCCTCTTCTTCCTGGGCATTTAGTCACAGGGCATTTCTCAGCTGCCCCTGGAGTTAGGTATGGCCATGTGACTGCATTGAAGTGCAATGGACATAAAATGAGTCTAGACCTGGCTCATTAAACTCCTCCAAACATGAGACTCAGGCATGTACATCCCTCTACCCAAGATAGATATGAACTCAGTCCAAATCCAAATTGCATACTTAAAAGCTTAAGAGATTGCTTTTGAATTATATTTCATAGCTAGATTGCATGGCTCTCCAGCATGAACTTTGTAGATAACAATATTGTGTTGTAACAGCAAAATGTACTTCTTTTATTTGTAGTCTTATTTATTTGGGGAAGCAAGGTATTGTTAGCCCAGAGTGCTGGCTGGTTTTATACTAATTTGAGACAAGCTATAGTCATTTTGGAAGAGGAAACCTCAGTTGAAAAATGCCCCCACCTGATTGGTCTGTGGGCAAGCCTATGGACTATTTTCCTGATTGATGATAGATGGGGGAGGGCCCAGGCCATTGTGAGTGGTACCATCACTGTATTGATAACTCTGGGTTCCATAGGAAAAAACAGGGCAGAACAAGCAAGCCAGTAGACAATTCCTTCATAGCATCATGTTGAGTTCCTGTCTCCAAGCTCCTGTTGAGTTCTTGCTCTGACTTCTCTAGATGATGGACGGCAAATTGGAAGACAAATAAACCCCTTCCTTTTAAGTTGATTTTGGTCATGGTATTCATAAACAATACAAACCCCAAATATCATACCAAGGTAGGTCTTGAAGTCTTGCTATGTACCCAAGGATGACCTTGAACTCCTAATCTTCATGCTTCCTTCTCCCAAGTGCTAGGTTTATAGTATATCCAGCTGTACTTCCAAGAGCACTATCTTTATCCCCAATAGCAGGGATATGTTTTTATTCTGTGGAATTTGGAAAATATTTCACACTGGTTTGCTAATGTTACCTGAAAGATGTTTTCAGGAAAAGACATCTATTGTAACATCTGAGAGAGAATAGAAGAAAACCAAAAGAATATAGAAAGTTGACTGCTCATGGTTGAGACTGGTTCTTACCAGTCAAGAGATAAGAATCTCAGCACAGAGTCACAACATTCTCTATTATGATAGCATATATAGAAGCAATACCCATTTTCCTTTTACTAAAATTATATTTTCTCTCATATAAAATATCCTGATTATGGTTTCCCAGTTCTCTGATTCGCCATGCTCTCCTGCCCATCATACTCACTCAGCCCTTTCTGTCTCTCATTGAAAAAAAACAGGCTACCGGACAATGATGTGATATGATATGATATGATATGATGTATGATATGATAAAACAAAACTATCACATCAAGGAGGTTGGACAGAAAGACAAACCAATAGGAAAAAAAGAGCCCAAGAGAGGGCACAAGAATCAGAGACCCACCCAATCATATGCTCAAGAATCCCCCAAAACCCACTAAATTGAAAGTCATAATATATATGCAGAGGACCTGTAGGTTAGAAAAAGAGAAAAGAATATATAAATAAAAATATAAAAAATAAGATAGCATCACTTTTAAAAAGATATTCCAAATAAGTATAAACAAAATGCCCAGGCAAGAAGACAGGCTGCACCTATATTAAAGGTTATACAATGCCAGATGACTGAACTTCAAGATTACAAAGACTTAAAATGCTGCAGATCAAAAACAAATTGACCTTGAGAATATTTTAGTCCCGCAAAAGATAATTCATTGTTAACTGACCTAAAAATCCTAATAACTATCTAAACCAGTGTTTCTCAACCTGTGGATCACAAACCCTCTAGGGAAATATTACATATCAAGATATTCTGCACATCGCATATTTACATTATGATTTATTACTAGCAAAATTAGTTATGTAGTGGCAACAAAGTAATTTTTATGGTTGTGGGTCATCACAACAGGAGGAACTCTAATAAAGGGTAACAGCATTTCAAAAGTTGAGAAGCACTGATCTAAATCTTTAAAATGTATTCTTAGTAGACCATTAGTCTCCACCCACCCGAAAGCAAAGAATGTCATCTGATAGCATCTGGCACCCTCTGCAGTTTTCCACCTTTGCTGAAGCTTATCTACCTGTGATTCCCCAATAACTCTTTTTTCCTTAAGTGATAAAGTTCCATGTAACCATTTCTACAGTGCAACATCTTCCAGGGCAACTAGAATCCTGTTTATGGTCAATGATATCTGGCTAAAGAATAAACAGTCTATTTTGTGGTGAAGGATACGTTGCATTTACATACGAATGTTAAAATAGGTGACTGAGTAGATAGACGGCATCCAAAGTTGTTCTCATCTCTCTCTCTCTCTCTCTCTCTCTCTCTCTCTCTCTCTCTCTCTCTCTCTCTCTCTCTCATTTTTCTCTCTTTCTCACACAGAAAAGAAAATGTTAAAATATTAGTGAACCATGATGTTTAATTTTAGCTTTACTTCTTCCCCAGTTATAAATGTTCTAAGAATATTACCAACAAGATTACTTTTCTTGTTTTCAGTCAGGCACGTCTCTTAACTCCCTTGTGACTTAATATTCTTATTAAAATTAGACTCCTCTTTCCCCTTGTCTCTCCAGGACTCTCATAGTACCTGCTGCATTCAGATGAGTTAGAGCATAAAGTAGAAGACAGGTAGATCTTATTACAGAATAACATGAGGCATTTGAAGAACGAACACTGACCAAATGGGCACTGTGGAGGAAAACACAGAGTGAGAGTGGAAATAGACAAAGAGAGCTAAACCTTCAGGCCTGCCTGTTGATGGAACCTTTATACTACTTTCTAAAGTCTCTGGCACAGGTGGCTTTTCTGTCTAGGTGATGGGCCAAATGGATTAACCTTTAAAGAAAGAACAGCATTTTCTTTGTGTTCTTTGCCAGTAAGTCTTCTAGGCAATAAACTTAAAGACTTCTTGACACTTCAGAAATTCATATCTCCTCCTGGGACAGAGATGAGACACACATTTCAATCTCACATAACGTGTAGATTAAAACACTAAGAGGAAATACATAGCAAATAGATTGTGGGGGTGTGACTAAGAGTGGTCCCCATAGGTTTATTTATTTGAGTGCTTGGTCGTCAGGGAGTTGAGAGGGTCATCAGTACTTGAGAGGGGTTAGGAGGTATGGCTCTGGAGGTGCGCCTTGATCGAGAAACAGTTGTTATTTGGAGTGGGCTTTTGAGAGCTTCAAAAAGTGCAAACCAGGCCCAGTGTCTCTCTCTCTTCTTGCTGCTTGTGGATCCAGATGAAAAACTGTCAGCTACTTCTCCAGTGCCATGTCTGCCTGAGTGTCGCCCTGCTACTCACCACGATGACAATGGACTAAACCTCTGAAACTATAAACAAGTTCCAATTAAATACTTTCCTTTATAAGAGATGCCAAGAGCTGTGGTTTCTTTTCAAAACAATAGAAACACCAAGACATAAATCTCATATATATATAAAAATAATCATAGTTTACCTCTGCTACTTCACATTTTTAATATAGTATTTTAAATCACTGTATACTTTCCCTTTTGCATTATTTCATTTTGCTTCATCTTCACTTAGCAATATAGAGCAGTGATGACGTTACGAGGTAGCGATATTTACATTTTACAGGTATAAAACCCTGGAAGCAGTAAATGCACACACATGTGAGAGAGTGAAACAGGAGAGTATATTTTGTGTTATGCATGCCTGAATGTATGATAGAGGTGCACACACACATATACACATATATGAATGTACATGTGAAGATTAACTGAGATATATATATACACACACACATATATGCATACACACATACATGCATACATACATACATACATACATACATACATACACACACACATACACACCGACCTTTAAGTGTTGTTGGGATCTCAGATGGTTACATGGAGGAGTTGTTCTCTGGGATCCTAGCTCCCTGATTAGGAAGAACAGAGTTTTACTTGACCCTCCTCAAATAACCGTTGTTTGTTTTCTAGAGAGTCTAGTAAATGAGAAGGCTAGTTTTAGTAAGTATGATTTTATCTTCTCTTGCAAATCCATGGTTAAGCTGGAGGAGGAAAAAGATAGCATCATTATTACCATTCACATCCCAATGATTAATTTTAAAGAGAGGCAATTGCAAGGCTAAAAAAAATGGAGGTCAGTTGGTAAAGTGCCTGCCCAACATCACATAAAACCAAGCATGGTGCTGAATGCCTGTAATCTCATTACTCAGAAAGTTAAGGAAGGAGAATCAGAAGTTTCAGGTCAGCCTTGGCTACACAGTGCTTTTGAAACCAGAGACTATGAGCTGTGAGACTCCGTTGCAAATGGGGAATGATGAGCAATTACTGAGGACACACACACTTAATTGAAGTAAACGAAAATGGTGAAACTAGTAATGGTTTCCTAATATCTGATATCATACATGCATACAATGTTTTCAATAATATTCAGACTCCCACCCTCCTGGGTTTTGCCCTTTATAATCCACTGAATTCAATTAGTGCCCCCATTTATACATGGATGGGACAACCTGGTTGAAGCATTGCAACCTATCAGGGACTACACCCATAAAGAAAACAGTGTCCCTTAACAGTTACCTTTGTCATCTTCTCAGCCAACAGTCAGGGATCATATTCCCATCCCCCAGTCAGGTTGTACTGTTGACTGGCTTGTTCTGTAGAAGACAACATGAATTGTTGGTTTATGAGTGTAAGTTCAACCTTATCACATACAGAAGACTGTTTTAGGCCAGTCCTCCCCAATGTTTGGCTCTTACAGCCTTTCTGTGTCTTTGTCCTTGATTTGCCTTGAGCCTTGTGGTATGCAAGTGAACATTCTGCAGACACATATTCTCTGCACTTTGGCCAGTTGGGAGTTTCTGTGTTAAGTGCTGTCCCCAAGCTTCTCTGATAAATGTTGAAGGTTATACTCATCTGTGGGCTTCACTCCAGCCGGAATCACACAGGTCCCACATGCTATGGCACATGAGGATCTGCGAGAGCTGGAAACAAAAAAAGGACTGTGGGGGCAAGAGTCACAGGCTTTTCTTTTAAGTGGCCTGACCCAGAGCAAAGGTAAAGAGCTGCACAAATGGGGAGGCCAATCACAGGGTGTCAGATAGGAACTATCAAAGCCCACATAGAACCAGGAACTTTCTAGCACAGCGCTATCAAGGGAGGGTCTTGACTGCTAATGGTTTGAAATTGGGCCACCAAAAACGGGGATCATGCCAATGTAAAGCCCAAGGACAGAGTGAGAAGTTTGCTATCTGGCATGTACACCCAAATCTTAGCAAGGTGGCTTGTCAGTGTGTACGTCTTCATCAGTCTTAGGTGCCTCACTTTTCATAGCTCTCAGGCAAGGTGGTGGCTTATTCATATCCTGGTTTCTCTGATATGTTTTTGAAAAGTTCATGGGTCCATTTATTCCTAACTTAATTTGATAAATTCACAGGTGATTTTCTTTTTACCAACAGTAATAAATTACTTAGGAGGTCAGTGAGATGGCTCACTGGGAAACTGCTCTTGTTGCCAAGCCTGTGGACCTGGTTCAATCCCCTGAACCCACATGATGAACTGACTGCTGACCTCCACTTTCATGATGTAATATGAGCATATACCCAGAACACATACAAACATAAATAAAATGAACATAAATACAAATGTAAGAAAAGGGCAAGTTATTGATCCGTTCGTGCCTTACTGCCATGCTGTACAGTTGGGCTTTTTTCTTTGCAACAGGTTGTGTGGACAACATCTGGTGACATCTACTTGCCCAAATAAATTTCCAAGTGATTCAACCTTGGCCTTTGTACTTAAAATGGAATAGCTCAGGATAAATTTCCATTTTGTAAAATGGAGTCACTTGGGGGCAGGGCACAGACTGTTATCCGCTTGGGGGAAGAACACAGCCTGCTCTTTTAATACACAAAGATTTTAAATTATTTTTTATTTTTTCCTTCTAGATTCTGTCTTCAGGAATTCATTTTGTGCATTTAAAGCACTCCCAGCAATGTAAACCTAAATCAAGTCACTCCATGAGCTGACAGCTGTTAAAATAAGTACACACACACACACACACACACACACACACACACACACACACACACACACACACGCACAGAGGGGGAGGGAGGGAGGGAGAGAGAGAGAGAGAGCATGCTTTAATTTATGGGTTTTAGTTATTCTGAAATACTCAGTTCTAACGATGATGGGTCTAGAGCATAGAAAATATTTCAAAATACTACATTTTAAGATTAACATATAAACTACATACATGTCCTGTCAGTTGTTGAAATGTACATTATGAAACCATAAATGTGAAGTAAAGCTCTAAAATTGAATTGCCAACAAGTAATATTGACACTACTTAATATTAAGTAATTTGAACCACAGTTTGACTAGATAGATTTTTATAATAGTCCTAATACAATGCTTATAACTGGAAAAAACACAAAAATTAAAAAGAATAACAGGAGACAACTTCCTTACTTTTATTTATTATAAGTGTACACATATATGGGAGCCTAGAAATGAAAAACCCAATGAAACAAAGGAAAACTAACTATATTGTATGATCATGGAAGCCAGAAGTGGGCATTGGATTCCCTGGAACTGAAGTTATAGGCAGTTGTGAGCCATTCTGCATGGCTACTAGAAACTGAACTTGGAACTTGGGTCCTCTGGAAGACAGTAAGTGTTCTTAGCAGCTGAGACATTCCTCTAGCCCAGTTCAAATGCAATCAATTGACAACATCATATAACCAACACTAAGAAGTTTTAAAAAAATAAAATGTCTTGCTATTTTATAATTACAAATTGGGGCTAATGAGATGTCTCAGCAGGCAAAGGCATCTGCTGCTGTCAACCTCTCAACCTGAGTTTGATTCCTGTGACTAACACAGTAGGAAAAAACTGAACTTCAAAAAGTTGTCCTCTGATGTCTATCTATAGCACACATATTCCCTATCTATCTATCTATCTATCTATCTATCTATCTATCTATCTATCTATTATCTATCTATCTATGCATGTATATATCCATCTATCTATCATCTATCTATCTATCTATCTATCTATCTATCTATCTATCTATCTATGTATCCATCTATCTATATCTATCTATCTATCTGTCTATCTATCTATCTATTCATTCATCTATCTATCTATCTCTGTCTCTATATGTCTTTCCATTAAAATAAAATATAATTATACTTTATTTCTCACAAGTTTATTTTGCTCATTGAATTTAATCAGTATCTTCCATAATTAATTCTTGAAGGTAGATACTGTTCCTTTACCTTTCTGGATAAAATTTAGGTTTTTGCTCAGGAAAGGAACTCAGTTTTGTCCAACGGCAGGATTTATATATTTAAGAATCACATCTACAATGGGAAGTCTTAAACAACAGATTCTTACCCTTTTACGATGAACTTTTTAGACAACTGTTATTTGCTAGGCAGAAATTTGTAGGGGCATCCTCCTATACTCATGGGAAGGCATTACCCTTGGTAATTATTACATGATTTTGTAGTGGTTTGTTATAGCAGAGGCCTTTTAGAGAAGGCCATAAGGAATTAGCACAAATCTTGGGCCACAGATTTCTTTTAGGTTAATATTGTCCACTGTAATATTAAGTTCTTCATCCTGAGACCTTTAGTTTACATCTTTTGACATGAGATGTATCACCTTGAATTGAGTGTGTTATTTCACTTGATGATCAGTCCTTCTTAGATGAATATGTGGGATTGTACTTAATAAAAGCTTCTTGGTCATCTTCGGTGCAGGCGAACATCACTTGAAGTTACCATGCCTACATTGCTCTTTACCTGCTGCAGGTAGTTCATTTCCCCATTCTTCTGTGTCTTCACTGTGCTTATCATTATGTAACTAAGAGACCAACCCAAATGTTAGCCCGTCTACAACCGTAAATGCATCGTATGCATGTGAAGAGAAACCACTTTTACTCTTCTTGAATTTACTTCTGTCTTAAGACAAATATTTAGTGAATTTGCAATTTTAGAAATGAGGTTACCATTGAAGTTGAGGTCCATATATCGCTGCAAAAGTTTGTGCGACAAAAAATATATCCATCGAACAGTGATTTGCAAAGCTTTATATCCGTGTTATGTCTCTCCAGAAAACTGTCGAACCCTACTGTTAGCTGCATTATTTTTCACTTACGAAACCACCCCCCCACCCACACACACATTAAATACTATTTTGGGGGGCTTAGAAAACACTGACTCCAATATATGGTGGAACTTTTTTGTTTTTTTGTTAGCATGCTAGTAACTTAAAGACCATGAAAAATGACTTAAAAAGCAGTCTTTACTCTTACCTAAAGAAATGAAAATCTCCTCTTGACCCTCCCTCCTCCCTCTGAATTTCCTCCTCACCTGCTTTAAGGCCAACTGTATGCAAGGCTGCCTAGAACATAATTGTCATCCAGTCTTCCCATGTCCCATTATGGAAGCTTCGAGATTGAAAGATTGGGGAACTGGTGGATGTCCATCTTCCGATTACATGGTAAGTATGCTGTCCCTTGGGCTCATTATAATCAATACCAGAGAGTGTTTCCAGTTCTGTCCATTCTTCTGATAATCATTTCAATATCTTCAGATTTGACTCAATCCCCTGATCTCCTTTTTTGTCATAGAAAATGTGCTGTATAAGTTTATGGGTAATGCTCAGTAGATGGGTAACTTTTGCTCCCCAATCTCCATGGTTGTTCCCGCTTTGCACAGTAATAAATGTGTATGCTATCCTTCTATTTAGTCTTTGCTGATTTATTTCTGTACAGCATTCTCTCTACACCACAAACTATTAGGAGCACAACGTTGAGGGGGAAAGTCAGGAGAACTGGAGAGTGGTACAGGCCTGACATTAGAGCAACTCCACTGTAGTGAAAAGGGATTAGAAAACATGATTGCCTCCACAAGTCTGGAAAGGGTGAATGTAAATGACTGGGGTAAGTCAGGAGAAATCCCAAGTTGAGGAAGCACAGGAATAAATGTACAGTTGATAATGACACTGCAAATATTTGAGGGTAGGCTAATTCATTCTGGCATGAATTTAGAGAAAAAAGCAAGAGTACTAGAGGATAAGAAGTGGCTCAGGGTCCAAATCAGAGATTTTTCGTAGTATTGAAGAGACTTGACGCTTCTCTTCTATATCAAGATGAATAGATAATATTGACTAGGGTAATGAATGATTCCATCAATTTTAGGTGTGTGTGTGTGTGTGTGTGTGTGTGTGTGTGTGTGTGTGTGTGTGTGTGTGATCGGCAAACATGAAAAGGGCTAGAAAGAGAGAGGATGCCCTAGATACAGGTTTCTTTGAAGGTGTCGAATTACTGAAATAGAGTAGGAAATACACCCAATTTGGGGAGACTGCTTCTGAATAGTTCTCAGTGGATGTCTTATGGAGTGCAAGGGGAAGAAGATATACTTGCCTGAGGTGTGGAGGGTCTGGGGAATGATGATGGTGTCATCTGAGAAAGGAAATTTAGAAGCAACAGCAGAAGGGAGGTGAAGCTGGATCAGTCTCATGCTTTCTGACATGTTTATAAATAAAAGCACCTGAGTCAACACCACCATTTTGTGCTGAGTCTTCTAAAAAGTGATATACTTGTGAGGTCCAAGAGCACTTATAAAGTCCTCATGCCCACACGTTCCTAACTATAATAGAAAATCAAAAACGATAACAGAGATAGGTTACAAAAAAATTGCAATAGTCTTCAAAATTGTCAGTACCAGGCCTGCAGGCCTGCAGATGTAACTCAATGGTAGAAAGCTCTTACCTAGAAAATGGGGCTTTAGATTTCATAAAAATACTTTGAAACCCACCTCCCTGTCCAAGTGTCAGTGATCATATAAAGGTGGGAAACAAAACATTCAGATTAAAAATGATTAAAGGGACAGTACCCACTGCAAATGGCTGATCCTGAATAAGATCTTGGATCCTCAGAGTCATAAAAGTCAACAATAACAACAAAACACATTTGGGCTTGCAGGTGGCTCAGCATATAAAACACTTGCTGCCGAGCCTTAAACCCTATTCGATTCCCTCAAGTTGTATCATATATAGAAGAGAACAAAGCAGTTGTGCTCTGGAAGCTATTTGACCACTTGTAAAATCAGTGATGGCGAGTAGTGATCCAAAGCACAGTTGCTTAGAGACATGCAGATATTTCCTTTCTGGGAAGTGACTGGAGCTCAAATTGTCTTCTTATCTACCGGGAAGAGCATGATTTGACTCAGTTTGCACATTCATTGCACTGTTTTTCACCTCTAATTGTGTTCTATGGATTCCTCTTTTGACAGTAAATACCTTAGCAGTTTATTCATTAATGAGATGAACATAATCTGAAACACATTTATTTTTGCATAAGAAAGTCATGCTTTTTAGTTAAAAGGTTACCTTTAAATGTATCGGGACCTAAAATGTGGTCATCTTACCATATCAAATTTAGTTTAACTCTTTCTTTTTTGGGTGAACATGGGGAATAGAGAAAATAAGCCTCTATGCCTGTCATGCACTAAAATATTCAGACATAAATAAGCACACACCACAAAACATTCCACACACACACACACACACACACACACACACACACACACACATGCACATGCATACACACACACAGCGTCCAAAAAAAGTAGGACATGTGGTATGGCCAAGAAAACAATCTTAAACTCCATCCATACGCAAAAGAATAGTCTCTAATCCAATAAAGGGACCGTTATAATGTAGTAGCAGAAAGCCTGCTTTTATTCTGAAATGCCTACGTTTGGGTCATTTCTATACCCATGATTTCTTTAAGAAGGTAGAGTATGTGGCTTTCATGTATGTCAGGGTTTCTCAGCATTAGCATGATCAAGTTTTGGACCTGATGATACTTTGCTCTTGCGTGGTTCTGTGCCCTGTAGGATATTTAGCAGTATCTTTGGCTTCTACTCCCTGGATTTTATACTTGATAACTCCGAATGGCTCCAAACATTGCCAGTTGTCACTAGAAGTAAAGGTCACTACCAGTTGTAATTACTGATCCGTTTTATTAAAGACCCCTACAGATAACTCCTTGGAAAGAGAGAATCTCCCCTCAGACAAGCAAGTGTGCTAACTGAATGCGTAGCAGCACCTATGGACCTCAACTGTAATATTGAGTGGCCATATCAAGATACAGGATGCTTTGTGTAGATGATTCTGTAAATCTTAAAAGCACAGACAGCATCTATAAATTTTATAATACATATTTCATATGAAATAGTAATATAAAACCACAAGAATTGTGAATAAATGTATACCAATTGTCGTCTTGAGGAAAAAACAGAACAGGTTAAAAGTAAAAAGAAAAGCCAAAGTTTCAATGATATTTTTTCCTTTGTTTTATTAAAAATTGTAATAGTGTACGTAGACAGTGAGTTCATCCTCTCATATAGTTCCTATATTCTACAAGCTTAGTGCTTATCTTAAAGTTGGCACAAATCATTTTTCTAAAATATGTTTTTACATTCTAATAACAAACTTTTGATTTATCAAAAAGTTTAAAAACCAATTTTTTTCTTCGGTGACTAAATTCAACAATTGATAAAACTCTCCAGTACCGTGTCCTTTCAAGACAACAATACAATGGAATAATGTAGTTGGAAATCAGTGAAGTGTTAGTTAAATGTATGGGAGGGCAGGATTTTGAACTAAATTCTTACAGCCCATTAACTCTCATTCAAATATAAAGGTACATTGGTATAAGTTTTAGTGTGCCAAGATTTAGAAAATTCATTTCCCTCATAATTGAGAGGAATTATTATGAAAATAATTCACCGCAAACAAAATACATTCCAGGCAATTATTCTCAGTGCTGTTGAGGCTACAAATGTCCACAATACCTTCACTTTGGAAACGGGACATGATGACGTGCACTGTGTATCTCTTCTTTTATTTTTAATTATTTCTTTTATTTTGAGATTATAATTATATCACTCCTCCCTCCTCACACTCTCACATACCTCCTCCTTGCTCTTTTTCAAATTCATGGCCTCTTTATTCATTATATGTATGTATATAAATATATGTGTATACATGTGTGTTCTTACATACAAACGTCCAACCTGACCAATCTTTATAATGTTACTTGCATATATGTTTTCAGGGCTAACCATTTGTTATTAGATAACCAAGTGGTTGCTCTTCTCTTGGGAAGAACATCTCTCCCTCTCTCAGCATTCCTTATTGCCTGTAGTTCATTGTTTAGGTTTGAGGCCTCCTGGATTGTCCTCCCCCAAGAGTTCAGCTCATGTTAGACAGTCATGTTCATGAGACATTATTGGGGTAGCTTCTGACATTATTAAGAAATACAATCAGCAAACTCTCTGATCCTGTGGCTCTTACCATCTTTCTGCCCCTTCTTCTGCAATACCCCCTGAACCTTAGTTACAGGAGATTTGTAGATGTACTCTTTGGGACTGGGCTCCACAACTCTGCATTTTGGTTGGTTTTAGTTTTCTGTAGTGGTTTTCATCTGTTGCAGAGAGAACTTTTCTTAATGATAGGTGAGTACTACACTTATCTGTGGGTATAAGGAAATATTTAGAATATAGTTAGGTATTATGCTGGTTTAGTAAAGTCGTGCTTGTAGGTTCTCCTCCAGGATCTCTGACTTTACTAATATGGAGTAGTTGACTAGGTTTACAGTGCCAGGCAGTATTTCTCTCTTGTTGAGTTGCTCTTCTGTCCAATCAGAGAGCTGTTGATTACCACCAAGATGTGTATGCCGCTGCTGCTCCCTTATGATTATTGTTTCAGTCTGGTAGTCACTGGAGTTCATAGGCATCATAGCTGGGTAGTACTGTTGGTTGCTTCCCTCCTTTGAAAGCTTACACAGTACTTTCTGGTACCATGAAAGCTAGTCCTCCTGGGGGAGTCTTTCAAATCATTGCCACCTCAAGAGTCTCTGAGGCCTGTGTCTGAAATACATGCTGGACATCATAGGGATTTACCTTTGATCTCTTGGGGGTAATCAAGGACAAAAGCAATACTCTGTAATGTTTGGAGAGAGTCTTGGACACTACTGGCCAGCATCTCAAAAGAGGTGAGATTTTGTTAGATAGTCTTTGGCTCTTGAAGGAAGTATTGTCAGATTACAGGTATGAACAAAGCATCAAAATGCAGTCCGGTTGTTGAAACATGGTCCAAGACTGTGGATATTGTAGAGTTGAATGGAAAGATTAGTTCCAGGTGAGCAAATAGCAACAGGGTGGGCAGCAGGTCAGGATGGATGAACAGACAGCACTGCAAAGAGGCTATGTCAATAGCAGGAACCAAACCGAACTGAAACCCCTGTGACAGATGGGAGTTCTCTGCCTGTTTGCCAATTAATATGTACATTGGGAAGTCAGATGTCAGGATAATAGAATGGTTACCATTGTGGTGTTACATGTCCTCATCTTTATGGGGTACAGTAAAGGAGTTATATAGCCTTTTCTCAGTTTGTTATGTCTAATGATCCCTCATGCCTTCTAAGCCTGGTGTGATTGTAATAAGCCCATGTACTCCCACACTCCCATCTTACCGTAATAAATTTACAAGGTGATACTTTTTCTACCTTTGTTTTCTTTTTTATTGGATTTTTTTATTTATCTACATTTCAAATGTTATCTCCTTTACCGGTTTCCTGTCCATAAACACCCTATCTCACTCCCCTCCCCCTACTTCTATGCTAGTGTTCCCCCACTCATCTACTCACCCTTAAACATCACCCTGCCCTGACATTCCCCTGCACTGGAGGGTCAAGCCTTGCCAGGATCAAGGGCTTCTCCTCCCATTGATGGCTAACAGGGCCATCCTCTGCAGCTGGAGCCATGGGTCTCTCCATGTGTAGACTTTGGATGGTGGTTTAGTCCCTAGGATCTCTGGTTTGTTGGAATTGTTGTTTTTATGCGGTTGGTAACTGCTTCAGCTCCTGCAATCCTTTCTCTAACTCCTCCAATGGAGACCCCTTTCTCAGTTCAATGGTTGGCTGCGAGAGTCTGACTCTGTATTGTCATGCTCTGGCAGAGTCTCTCAGGAGATGGCTATATCAGACTCCTGTCAGTATGCACCACTTGGCATGAGCAACAGTGACTGGGTTTGGTGGATGTATGTATATGGGCTGGATGCCCAGGTGGGGCAGGCTCTAGATGGCCTTTCCCTGAGTCTCTGCTCCACACATTGTCTCCATATTTCCTCCTGTGAATATTTTTGTTCCCTCTTCTAAGAAGGACTGCACTTTGGTCTTCCTTCTTTGTGAGCTTCATGTGTTCTGTAATTGTATCATGGTTATTCCAAGATTTGGGCTAATAGCCACTTATCAGTGAATGTATAACATGTGTGTGTTTTTTGTGATTGGGTTACCTCACTCAGGATATTTTCTAGTTCCATTCATTTGCCTATGAATTTCATGAAGTCATTGTTTTTGATAGCTGAGTAATATTCCATTGTGTAGATGTACCACATTTTCTGTATCCATTCTTCTGTTGAAGGACATCTGGGTCCTTTCCAGCTTCTGGATATTATAAATAAGACTGATATGACATAGTAGAGCATGTGTCCTTATTATACATTGGAGTGTCTTTTCAGTATATGCCCAAAAGTGGTCTAGCTGGGGCTTCAGGTAGTACTTTGTCCAATTTTCTGAGGAACCTTCAGACTGATTTCCAGAGTGTTTGTACCAGCTTGCAGTCCCACCAACAATGGAGGAGTGTTCCTCTTTCTCCACATGTTCACCAGCATCTGTTTTCACCTGAGTTTTTGATTTTAGCCATTCTGACTAGTATGAGGTGGAATCTCAGTGTTGTTTTGATTTGCATTTCCCTGATGACTAAGGTTGCTGAACATTTTTAGGTACTTCTCAACCATTCAATATTCCTCAGCTGAGAAGAATTCTTTGTTTAGCTCTGTACCCCATTTTTAATAGGGTTATTTGATTCTCTGGAGTCTAACTTCTTGAGTTCTTTGTATATATTGGATATTAGCCCTCTATTGGATGTAGGATTTTTAAAGATCTTTTGCCAATCTGTTGGTTGCCTTTTTATCCTAATGACAGTGTCCTTTGCCTTACAGAAGACATGCAGTTTTATGAGCTCCCATTTGCTGATTCTTGATCTTAGAGCGTAAGACATTCGTGTTCTATTCAGGAAAATTTCCCCAATGGCCACGTGTTCTAGGCTCTTCCCCACTTTTTCTTCTACTAGTTTGAGTGTATCTAGTTTGATGTGAAAATCCTTGATCCACTTGGACTTGAACATTCTATAGGGCTGTAAGAATGGATCGATTTCCATTCTTCTACATGCTGACCTCCAGTTGAACTAACACCATTTGTTGAAAATGCTATCTTTTAACCAGTGGTCCGTCAATGGTCAAGTGACCGTAGGTGTGTGGTTTCATTTCTGGGTCTTCAATTCTATTCCATTGATCTACCTACCTGTCTCTGTACCAATACCATACAATTTTAACACTATTGCCCTAAAATACAGCTTGAGGTCAGGGATGGTGATTCCCCCAGGAGTTCTTATTGTTGAGGATAGATTTCGCTATCCTGGGTTTTTTGTTATTCCAAATGAATTTGCAAATTGCTCTTTTATCTCTATGAAGAATTGAGTAGGAATTTGGATGGGGATTGCATTAAATCTGTAGATTTCTTTCGGCAAAATGGCCATTTTTACAATATTAATCCAGCCAATCCAAAAGCATGGGAGATCTTTCCATCTTCTGAGATCTTCTTCAGTTTCTTTCTTCAGAGACTTGAAGTTCCTGTCATACAGATCTTTAACTTGCTTGGTGAGAGTCACACTATGGTATTCCATGTTTTTTGGGACTATTGTGAAGGGTGTCACTTCCCTAATTTCTTTCTCAGCCTGTTTATCCTTTAAGTAGAGGAAGGCTACTGATTTGTTTGAGTTAATTTTATACCCAGCCACTTTGCTGAAATTGTTTATCAGCTTTAGTAGTTCTCTGGTGGAACTTTTGGGATCACTTAAATATACTATCATATCATCTGCAAATAGTGATATTTTGACTTCTTCTTTTCCGATCTGTATCCCCTTGACCTCCTTTTGTTGTCCGATTGCTCTGGCTAGGACTTCAAGCATTATATTGAATAAATATGGAGAGAGTGGGTCGCCTTATCTAGACCCTGATTTTAATGGAATTGCTTCAAGTTTCCTCCATTTAGTTAATGTTAGCTACTGGTTTGCTGTATATGGCTTTTACTTTGTTTAGGGTTGGGCCTTGAATTCCTGATCTTTCCAGGACTTTTATCACAAAGAGGTGTTGAATTTTGTCAAATGCTTTCTCAGCATCTAATCAAATGATCATGTGGTTTTTATCTTTGAGTTTGTTTATATAGTGGATTATGTTGATAGATATCCACAAGCATAATTGTGGTTTCATAGAAGGAATTGGGTAGTGTTCTTTCTGTTTCTATTTTGTGAAATACTTTGGACAGTATTGGTATTAGGTCTTCTATGAAGGTCTGATAGAATTCTGCATAAAACCCATCTGGTCCTGGGCTTTTTTTGGTTGGGAGACTTTTAATAACTGCTTCTATTTCTTTAGGAGTTATGGGACTGTTTATATGGTTTATCTGATCCTGATTTAAGTTTGGTACCTGGTATTTGTCTAGAAAATTGTCCATTTCCTCCAGATTTTCCAGTTTTGTTTTGTATAGGCTTTATCGTGATTTTTTATTCTCCAGATTCTTTTTCCTTCTCCATTTTTATATTTTATTAATTTAGATATATTGATCAAACATAGACTTAATTACTGTAGGTGCCATGAGGTGCTGAGAAGGAATGCTCTTTGTTTTAGGATGACGTTCTATAGTATATGTTAAATCCATTTTGGTTCATAACTACCATTGGTTCTCTGTCTCTGTTGTTTCTGTTTCCATGATCTGTCCATTGATGGGGAGTGGGGAATTATTTGAAATCTACACTATTATTGTGTGAGGTACAATGAGTGATTTGAGATTTAGTAAGGTTTCTTTTATGAGTGTAGGTGCTGCATTTGGAGCATAGATATTCAGGATTGAGGTTTCATCTGGTGGATTTTCTTTGATAAATATGAGTCTCATCTGTCGGCACCTCATGGCACCTTCTTAAAATTGACATATAATCCCCACAAAACAGATTAGTCAAGAACATTGAAGAGCCATCCACGCCATCCTATCAATTACCATGGACTAAAACTGTGTTCTTCAATAAAAGAAAGACAGAAAGCGCCGCATAGATAATAACAAAGCTGAAGAAGCTTGTGTACAATCTGAAAAGTAGAGGTAAAATAACACAAAATTAATGGTAAACAAATCTTACTGGAGAGGCGCCACTGTAACCAAATCACCTAAAAAGCACTAGGAGAAAACAAAGCAAACATACCCAAGAGGAGCACAAGGCAGCAAATAATCAAACTCAGGCTGAAGTTGATAAAGTAAAAATAAAAAGAACTATATAAAGAACTATATAAAGAATCAACAAAACCAGGAGCCGGTTCTTTGAGCAAATTAACAAGATAGATATACCCTTAGCCTGACTAGCGAGAGAGCAAAGAGAAGTATTCAAATTAACAAAATCCAAATGAAGAGGGAACATAACAGCAGAATCTGAGAATTAAAAAAAAATCATCGAATCCTCGACAAAAGCCTATATTCAACAAAACTGGAAAATCTGGAGGAAATGGACAATTTCTAACAAATAGTACCAAACCGTCGGATCAGATAAACCATATAAACAGTCCCATAACTCTAAAAAGAAATAGAAGCAGTTATTAAAAGTCTCCCAACAAAAAAAAGCCCAGGACAGATGGGTTTATGCGAATTCTATCAGACCTTCATAGAGACCTAATACCAATACGTCAAAATATTTCACAAAATAAACAGAAAGAACACTACCCAATTCCTTCATGAAACCAAATTATGCTTTGGATATCTATCCAACATAATCCACTATATAAACAAACTCAAGATAAAAACCACATGATCATTTTGATTAGATGCTGAGAAAGCATTTGACAAAATTCAACACCTCTTGTAAAAGTCACCGGAAAGAATCAGGGTTCAGGCCCAACCTAAACAGTAAAAGCCATGCAACAAACCAATGGCTAACATTAACCTAAATGGAGAAACTTGAAACAATCCCACTAAAATCAGGGACTGATTAGAGGCTGCCCACTCTTTCCCCTACTTATTCAATATAGTACTCAAGTCCTAGCCAAAGCAATCGGACAGAAAAAGAGGTCAAGGATACAATTGGAAGGGAAAGTTAAAATATCACTATTTGCAGATGATATGATTTTATACTTAAGTGACTAAAATTCTAAAACTAGCCAACCTGATAAACAATTTCAACCAGTAGCTGGGTATAAAAATTAACTCAAACAAATCGTAGCCTTCCTCTGCCAAGGATAAACGGGCTGAAGAAAGAAATTGGGGAAGTGACACCCTTCACAATAGTCCCAAAAAACATGGAATACCATAGTGTGACTCTCACCAAGCAAGTTAAAGATCTGTATGAGGAACTTTCAGTCTCTGAAGAGAAACTGAAGATCTCAGAAGATGGAAAGATCTCCCATGCTTTTGGATTGGCTGGATTAATATTGTAAAAATGGCCATTTTGCCGAAAGAAATCTACAGATTTAATGCAATCCCATCCATCCTACTCAATTCTGTGTGAGAGATAAAAGAGCAATTTGCAAATTCAATTTGGAATAACACGAGGATAGCAGAATCTATCCTCATATTAAAACTCTGAGGGGGAATCCCCGCATCCCTGACCTCAAGCTATTTTGAATGGTGTTAAAATTATTATGGTATTGGTACAGACAGGTAGGTAGATCAATGGAATGATATTGAAGACCAAGTAAACCACACCTCGGTCCTTGACCATTGACGGACCACTGGTTAAAAGATAGCATTTTCAACAAATGGGTGGTAGTTCAACTGGAGTCAGCATGTAGAAGAATGAATGATCCGTTCTTAACCCTATCTAGAATGTTCAAGTCAAGTGGATCAAGGATTTTTTCCGCATCAAACTAATGCATCAAACTAGTAGAAGAAAAAGTGGGAAGAGCCTGGGATTCATGGCCGTGGGGAAATTTTCCTGGGCAGAACACGAATGTCTTCCAACTCACAAGATCAAGAATCAGCAGATAGGAGCTCATAAAACTGCATGTCTTCTGAATAAAGCAGACACTGTCATTAGGATAAAAGGCAACCAACAGATTAGCGAAAGATCTTTAAAAAAAATCCTACATCCAATGAAGGGCTAATATCAATGCCCAAAGCGAGACTCAAAATTAGACTCAGAATCAAATAACCCTATTAAAAAAAATAGAGAGCTAAACAAAAGGAATTCTTCTCAGCTGAAGGGAATATTGAATGGTTGAGAACCTAAAATCATTCAACAACCTTAGTCATCAGAAATGCAAATCAAAAACAACACTGAGATCCACCTCGTACTAGTCAGAATGGCTAAATCAAAACTCAGGTGAAAACAGATGCTGGTGAACATGTGGAGAAAAACACTCCTCCATTGTTGGTGGGACTGCAAGCTGGTACAAACCTCTGAAATCAGTCTGAGTTCCTCAGAAAATTGGACAAAGTGCTACAAACCCCAACTAGACCACTTTTAGGCGTATATACTGAAAAAAGACACTCCAAGTATATAAGACACATATGCTCTACTATATCATATCAGTCTTATTTATATAATATCAGAAGCTGGAAAGGACCCAGATGTCGCTTCCAACAGAAGAATGGATACAAAATGTGAGCCCCATCTACACAATGGAATATTACTCAGCTATCAAAAACAATGACTTCATGAGAATTCACACCCAAACAAATAAAGATGGAACTAGAAAATATCCTGGTGGGGAATGGCAATCACAAAAACACACACATGTTATACATTCGCACTGATAAGTGGCTATTAGCCCAAATCTTGAATAACCATGATTACAGAACACATGAAATACAAGAAGGAAGGCCAAGTGCAGGTACTAACTTGAAAGAAGAGACAAAATATTCTGGGAGGAGAAATATGGGGCAATGTGGGAACTCAGGAAGAGCCATCTAGAGCCTGCCATTACCTGGCATCCAGCCATATCACAACCCTCCATAGTGAAAGTCACATTGCTCATGCCAAGTGGTTGCATGCAACCCAGGTCTGATATAGCCATCTCACGGGAGACTCTGCCCAGAGCATGACAATGAGTCAGACTCCTGTGACAACCATTGAACTGAAGGGTCTCAAATTGGAGGAGTTAGAAAGGGATTACAGGAGCTGGAAGCCATTACCAACGCGCCAAAAACAACAATTCAATGACCCAGAGATCTGGGGACTAAGCACCATCAGTCTACCACTGGAGAGACCCCATGGCTCCAGCTGCAGAGAGATGGCCCCCTGTTAGCCATCAATGGGAGGAGAAGCCGCCAGTCCTGGCAAACAAACCACTCCAATTGTGAGGGAATGTCAGGGCAGGGTGATGTTTGAGGTGAGTGAACAATTGAGAGACACTGGCACTTGAAGTGGGGGAGGGTGAGATAGGGTGTTCTGGATGAGCAGTGAGGAATGTGTTTGGAAATGCAGATAGAAATAAAATCCAATAAAAAAGCAAAGTGAAAAGTATCACCTTGTAAATTTATTCTGAGTAAGATGGGAGTGTGGGAGTACATGGGCTTATTACAATCACACCAGGCTTAGAAGGCATGAGGGATCATTAGACATATAAACTATGAGAAAAGTATATATAACTCCTTTACTGTACCCCATAAAGATGAGGACATGTAACACCACAATGGTAACCATTCTATTATCCTGACATCGGCTTCCCCAGCCGCCGCCAATTAGCAAACAGGCAGAAACCATCTGTCTGGGGTTTCAATTGGTTTAGTTCCTGCTATTGACAGCCTCTCTTTCTTTCTGAGTGCTGTCTGTTCATCACATCCTGACCCTGCTACCCACCCTATTGCTGTTTGCTCACCCTGGAACTAATCCTCCTTCAGCTCACCTAATATCCACAGTGCTGGACCCATGTTTTCAACAACAGGACTGCATTTTGATGCTTTGTTCATACCTGTAATCTGACAATACTTCCTTCAAGAGCCAAGACTATCTGTAATCTACCTCTTTTGAGATGCAGCCAGTAATTGTCAGACTCTCAAACATTACAAATGTTGCTTTTCCTTGATTTAAAGAGATCAAAAAGAGTGAAATCCTGATGTCAACATGTAGCTGAGCACAGGCCTCAGGAGACTCTTGCCAGGTGGCAATGATTTGAGCGCCCCCAGGAGGACTAACTGTGGTACAGAAATACTGTAGCTTTCTAGGGAAGCAACCAACAGTACTACTGACTATGATGCCTATGAACTCCAGTGACTACCAGACTGAAACAATAATCATAAGGAGCAGCAGCGCTTCACATCTTGGTGGTAATCAACAGCTCTGATTGGACAGAAAGTGACTCAACAGAGAAATACTGCCTGGCACTGTAAACCTAGTCAACTTCTCCATATTAGCAGTAAAGTCAAGAGATCTGGAGGAGAACCTACAAGCCGACTTTAAACCAGCATAATACCTAACTATATTCTAAATGTTTCCTATACACAGATAAATTGTGGTACTCACCTATCGATGAAACTACCTCTGCAACAGACAAAGCCACTGAAAACTAAAAAACCCAACCAAAATGCAGGTTATGGAGGCCCAGTCCCAAAGAGTACGTCTACAAATCTCCTGTAACTAAGAGTTCAGGGGTATTAGAAGAACAGAAGAAAAGATGAAGTAAGAACCACAGGATCAGAGAGTTTACTGATTGTATTTCTGTATGTCTTCAAAAACCCCAATAATGTCTCATAGACATGACTTTGTCTAACATAGAGCTGAACTCTTGGGAGAGACAGTCAGGAGACCTCAGAGCTAAACAATGAACTACAAGGCAATAGGAATGCTGAGAGGGAGAATGGCCTTCCCCAAAGAGAAGAGACAACCACTTGGTTATCTAATAACAAATGGTTAGCCCTGAAAACATATATGCAGGCATTATAAAGATTGGTCAGGTTGGGCGTTTGTGCAAAAAACACGTAGCAACATATATTTATATACATACATATAATGAATAAAAGGTATGAATTTGAAAAGAGCAAGGAGGGAGGTATGTGAGAATTGTGAGGAGGAGGAGTGATATAATTATAATCTCAAATAAAAAAGAAATAATTAAAAATGAAGATACTGCAATTGCACGTCATCCTTCTCCCGTTTCCAAAGTGAAGGTGTTGTGGACGTTTGTAGCCTCAACAGCACTGAGAATATTGCCTGGAATGTATTTTTGTTTACGGTGGTGTTTTTCATGTCAGGTTCTCTCAATTATAGAGAAATAGAATTTTTTCTAATCTTGGCACACTAAAACTTATACCAATGTACCTTTATATTTTGAGGCGGAATTAATGGGCTGTAAATTTAAGTTCAAAATCTCTGCCCTCCCTTACATTTTTAACTATTGCTTTACTGATTTCCAAACCACATTATTCCATTCTGTTGTTGTGCTTGGAAAGGACACTTAGTACTGGAGGTTTATCAATTGTTAATTTTAGTCACTTTGAAAGAAAAGACTGGTTTCTTAAGCTTTTGTTAAATCAAAAGTTTGTTATTTAAAATCACAAACATATTTAAAGGAAATAGTTTTCCTTTAAGATAAGCACTAAATCCAGGAGAATATAGGAACTAGATGAGATGAACTCACTGTCTCATTGACCTATACCTCTTAATAAAAACAAAGGAAAATATCATTGAAATCCTATGGCTTTCTTTTTTACTTTATTCTGTTCTTTTTCCACTCAAGACGTCTAAATTGGTATACATTATTCACAATTCTTGTGGTTTATATTACTATTTCATATGAAGCCTGTATTATAAAATTTATAGATACTTTATCTGTGCTTTTGATTTACAGAATCATCTACAAGCGTCGCATCTTGATATGGCCTCAATATTACAGTTGGGGTCCATAGGTTGCTTCTTTTCTAAGCATTCAGTTAACTTTTTAAAACACATTACCGAGGAGATTCTCTCTTTTCCAAGGAGTTATCTGTAAGGGTCTTCAATAAAGCGGATCAATAATTATTAATAGTGACCTTTACTTCCTAGTGACAACTGTGATATTTGGAAAATTAGTTATCAAGTATAAAAATCAAGAGTGAAGCCAAGAATTTTGCTAAAATATCTACAGAACTGGAACCACATAAAACAATGTCATCAGGTCCAAAACTTGGTCGTACTAATGCTGAAACCACAACATACATAAGCACTGCTACCTTCTTAAAATCTTAGGTATAAAATATTAAATGGGCGACTCTGAATAAGCATAATTTCTGCTGCTACATTATATGGTCCTTTATTGGATTAGAGACTATTCTTTGCATTATGGATTAAGATTTAGACTGTTTTATGGCCATGTTTTACAATACTTTTTGGGACACATGTGTGCATTAAATGCATGTGACTCATTATTATTATTAATGTGTGTGTGTGTGTGTGTGTGTAGATGTTTTGTGGTGTGTGCTTGTTATGTCTGAATATTTTTAGTGCATGACTTAGACATGGGGGCTTATTTTCTCTATTCCCATGTTGCTGAAAGAAAGAGTTAAACTAAATTTGATATGGTAGGGATGACTACGTTTTGGTCCCGTACATTTGGTAACCTTTTTTAACTAAAGCATATTTTCTTACAAAAATAAAATGTTTCTGAATTATATTCATCTCATTATTGAATAAACTGCTAAGGTATTTACTTACTGTCAAAAGAGGAATCCGCATAGAACACAATTAGAATTGAAAAACAATTACAATGAATGTACAAACTGAGTCAAATCAATACTCTTCGGTAGATAAGAGGGCAATTTAGCTCAGTCACTTCCCAGAAAGGAAATATCTGCATGTCTCTAAGCAGCTGTGCTTTGGATCACTACTTCGCCATCACTGATTTTAAGTGGTCAAATAGCTTCCAGAGCACAACTGCTTTGTTCTCTTCTATATGATAACTTGAGGGAATCGAACTGGGGTTTTAAAAGGCTCGGCAGCAAGGAAGTGTGTTTATATGCTAACCACCTGTTAAATGTGTTTTTTTTATTATTGTTGACTTTTTATGACTTTCTGAGGATCCAAGATTCTATTCAGGATCAGCCATTTACAGTGTACTGTCCTTTAATCATTTTAATCTGGAATGTTTTTGTTTTTCCCACCATCTTATATGATCACTGACACTTGGACAGGGAAATTGGTTTTTTAAAGTATTTTGCGTAAAATCAAAGCCCCTATTTTCTAGGTAAAAATCCATTGAGTTACATCCCACAGGCCTGCAGGCTGGTACTGACAATTTGAAAGACTGTTGTAATTTTTTTTTGTAACCCTATCTCTCTCTGTTCTCAAGTTGCCTGATTTTTCTGTTATAGTTAGAGCGTGGCATGAGGACTTTATAAATTCTTTTTTGACCTCACAAGTATTCATCGGGAAGACTCAGCACAAAATGGGGTGGTGTTGACTCCACAGTGCTTTTACTATAACATGTCATCACATCAGGCTGAGTCAGCTTCACCTCCACTCTGCTGTTGCTTCTAAAATTTCAACTTTCTCAGATGACACCCATCATCATTTCCCCCAGACCCTCCACCTCGAACGCAAGTATATCTTCTTCCCTTGCACTCCATACAAGACATCCCTACTGAGAACTTCTCCTCAGAAGCAGCTCTAAATTGGTATTTCTCTCTATTTCAGTAATTCGCACTTCAAAGAAACCTGTACCCTTAGGGCATCCTCTCTCTTCTAGGCCCTTTTTCTATGCTCTGCTAGATCACACACACACACACACACACACACACACACACACACACACACACACACACACACACCTAAATCCCAGTGGAATCATTCATTTACCTAGTCAATTGTATCTATTCATCTTGATATATAAGAGGAAGCATCCCAGAGTCTCTTCAATGCCACGAAAAAATCTCTGTGATTTGACCCTGGCAGCCACTTCTTATCTCTAAATACTCCCTACTTTTCTCTAAATTCATACCCAGAATAATTAAGCCTACCCTCAAATATTTCAGTGTCATTATCAACTTTGCACATTATTCTGTCCCTTCCCTCAACTTTGGGATTTCCCCCTCCTGAAGCTTCCCCCAGTCCACATTTACATTCACCCTTTCAGACTTGTGTGTGTGGCGATCAAGGGTTTCTAATCCCTTCTTTCACTACAGTGAGTTGCTCTGTGCTCAGCCTGTACACTCTCAGTTTCTCATGACTTTCCTCCTCAACGTTGTGCTCCTAAACTAGTTTGTGGTGTAAGAGAATGCCTTGTGAAAAATAAATCAGCAAAAGACTAAATGGAAAGGATAACATGCATTTATTACTGTTAAAGCAGAGAACAACCATGGAGTTAGGGGAGCAAAGTTACCCATCTGCACAGGCATGCCCATAAACTTGCTTACGGCACATTTCTGACAAAAAGGAGATCAGGGGATTTAAGGTCAAATCTGAAATATTGAAATGATTATCAGAAGAATGGACAGAACTGGAAACACTCTCTGGTATTGATTATAATGAGCCCAAGGGACAGATATTACCATGTAATGGAAGATGGACATCCACTCAGTTCCCCAATCTTTCAATCTCCGAAGCTACATAATGGGACATGGGAGGGAGCTGGATGACAATTATGTTCCCTAGGCAGCCTTTACAGTCTGGCCTTAAAGCAGGTGAGGAGGAAATTCAGGAGGGGAGGAGGGAGGGTGAGAGAGATTTCATTTCCTTTAGGTAAGAGTAGCAAGACTGCTTTTAAGTCATTTTCATGGTCTTTAAGTTACTCAGCATGCTAACAAAACAAAACAAAAGTTCCACCATATATTGGAGTCAGTGTTTTCTAAGCCCCCCAAAATAGTATTTAATGTGTGTGTGGGTGGGGGGGTGGTTTCGTAAGTGAAAAATAATGCAGCTAACAGTAGGGTTCGACAGTTTTCTGGAGAGACATAACACGGATATAAAGCTTTGCAAATCACTGTTCGATGGATATATTTTTGTCACACAAACTTGCAGCGATATATGGAGCCTCAACTTCACGGCAGCCTCCATTTCTAAAATTGCTTAATTCATAATTAGTTGTCTTAAGACTGTGAAGTAAATTCAAGAAAGAGTCAAGTGGTTCTCCCTCTTCACATCATCATGTTACTGGTTTATGAGCGAAACACATTTAAGGGTTTGGTCTCTTGTAGTTACATAATGATAAGCAGTGAACACAGAAGAATGAAAATGAACGCTACCCTGCAGCCCAGGTAAAAAACAATGTAAAGGCATAATAACTTCAAGTGATGTTCGCCTGCACCGAAGATGACCAAGAAGCTTTTATTAAGTACAATCCCACATATTCATCTAAGAAGGACTGATCATCAAGTGAAATAACACACTCAATTCAAGGTGATACATCTCATGTCAAAAGATGTAAACTAAAGGTCTCAGGATGAAGAACTTAATATTACAGTGGACAATATTAACCTAGAAATCTGTGCCCCAATTTGTGCTAATTCCTTATAACCTTCTCTAAAGGCCTCTGCTATAACAAACCACTACAAAATCATGTAATAATTACCAAGGGTAATGCCTTCCCATGAGTATAGGAGGATGCCCCTACAAATTTCTGCCTAGCAAATAACAGTTGTCTAAAAAGTTCATCGTAAGGGTAAGAATCTGTTGTTTTTCAGTATTCTCCCCTTGGCAGTAGATGCTTGTTCTTAAACTATATAAATCCTGCCAAGTTGGACAAAACTGAGTTCCTTTCCTGAGCAAAACATACAAATTTATCCAGAAAGGTAGAAGAACAGTATCTACCTTCCAAGAATTAATTATAGGAAGATACTGATTAAATTCAATGAGCAAAAGGACTTGTGAAAAATAAAAGTATAATTATATTTTATTTTTTAATGGAAAAGACATATAGAACAGAGATAATAGATAGATAGATAGATAGATAGATAGATGGATAGATATAGATGAATAGATAGGCAGATAGATAGATACCCCAAGCAGATGAACCAATAGACAGACAGACAGATAGGTAGATAGATAGATAGATAGATGAATAGATAGATGAATGAATGAATAGATAGATGGATAGATGGAATAGGAATATGTGTGCTATAAGATAACATCAAGGACAGCTTTTTGAGTTCAGTTTTTCCTACTGTGTTAGTCACACAGGAATCAAACTCAGGTGAGAGGTTGACTGCAGCAGATGCCTTTGCCTGCTGAGACATCTCATTAGCCCCAATTTGTATTATAAAATAGCAAGACATTTATTTTTTTAAAACTTTGTGTTGGTTATGATGTTGTCAATTGATTGCATTTGAACTGGGCTAGAGGAATGTCTCAGCTGCTAGAACGCCTGTCTTCAGAGGACCCAAGTTCAAGTTCAGTTTCTAGTAGCCATGCAGAATAGCTCACAACTGCCTAACTTCAGTTCAGGAATCAATGCCACTTCTGGCTTCCATGATCATACAATATGATTAGTTTTCCCTTGTTTCATTGGGTTTCATTTCTGGCTCCCTATTATACTTAACACTATAATAAATAAATGTGCATAATTGCATCTCCTGTTATTCTTTTTAATTTTGTGTTTTCAGTTATAAGCATTGTATTAGGACTATTATAAAAATCTATCTATAGTCAAACTGTGGTTCGTTACTTAATATTAAGTAGTGTCAATATTACTTATTGGCAATTCAATTTTAGAGCTTTACTTCCATTATATGGTTTCATAATGTTTGTTTCAACAACTGACAGGACATGTATCATAGTTTATATATTAATCTTAAATATGTAGTATTTTTGAAATATTTTCTATGCTCTAGACCCATCATCGTTAGAACTGGAAGTATTTCAGAATAACTAGAAACCCACATAAATTAAAGCATGCTCTCTCTCTCCCCCTCCCCTCCCTCCCCCCCCCCTCTGTCGTGTGTGTGTGTGTGTGTGTGTGTGTGTGTGTGTGTGTGTGTGTGTGTGTGTGTGTGTACTTATTTTAACAGCTGTCAGCTCATGGGTGACTTGATTTAGGTTTATTGCTGGAGTGCTTTTAAATGCAAAATAATTCTAAAGACAGAATCTAGAAGGAAAAAATAAAAAAATAATTTAAAAATCTTTTGTGTATTAAAAGGAGCAGGCTGTGTTCTTCCCCAAGCAGATAACAGTCACAACCCTGCCCCCCAGTGACTCCATTTACAAAAATGGATTTATCCTGAGCTATTCCATTTTTAAGTACAAAGCCAAGTTGAATCACTTGGAAATTTATTTTTGGGCAAGTAAAAGATGTCACCAGATATTGTCCACACACCTGTTTACAAAAAACCCAACTGTACACACCAGCATGGCAGTAAGAGACACGAAGCGGATCAATAACTTGCCCTTTTCACATTTGTATTTATGTTCATTTTATTTATGTTTGTGTATGTGTTCTGGGTATATGCTCATATTACATCATGAAAGTGGAGGTCAGCAGTCAGTTCATCATGTGGGTTCAGGGGATTGAACCAGGTCCACAAACAGGCAACAAGAGCAGTTTCCCCAGTGAGCCATCTACACTGACCTCCTAAATAATTTAATATTACTGTTGGTAAAAATCACCTGTAATTTATCAAATTAAGTTAGGGCAATAAATGGACCCATATGAACTTTTCAAAAAACATATCAAGACCAGGATATGAATAAGCCACCACCTTGTACAAGAGCTATGAAAAGTGAGGCACCTAAGACTGATGAAGGGCGTACACACTGACAAACCACCTTGCTAAGATTTGGGTGTACATGCCCAGATAACAAAACTTCTCACTCTGTCCTTGGGCTTTACATTGGCATGATCCCCCATTTTTGGTGGCCCAATTTCAAACTCATTAGCAGTCAAGACCCTCCTTGATAGCGCTTCCAACCTAAGTTCCTGGTTCTATGTGGGCTTTGATAGTTCCTATCCCACACCTCATGATGGCCTCCCATTTGTGCAGCTCTTTACCTTTGCTCTGGGTCAGGCCACTTTAAAAGAAAAGCCTGTGACTCTTGCCCCACAGTCCTTTTTGTTTGTTTCCAGCTCTCTGCAGATCCTCATGTGCCATAGCATGTGGGACCTGTGTGATTCCGGCTGGAGTGAAGCCCACAGATGAGTATAACCTTCAACATTTATCAGAGAAGCTTGGGGACAGCACTTAACACAAGGAAACTCCCCACTGGCCAAGTGCAGAGAATATGTGTCTGCAGAATGTTCCTTGCATACCACAAGGCTCAAGGCGATCAAGGACAAAGACACAGAGAAGGCTGTAAGGCAAACATTGGGGAGGACTGGCTAAAAACAGTCTTCTGTATGTGATAAGGTTGAACTTACACTCATAAACTCAAGCAATTTCATGTTGTCTTCACAAGAACAAGCCAGTCAACAGTACAACCTGACTGGGGGATGGGAATATGATCCCTGACTGCTGGCTGAGAAGATGACAGTTGGTAACTGTTAAGGGACACTGTTTTCTTTATGGGTGTAGTCCCTGATAGGTTGCCAATGCTTCAGCAGGTTGTCCCACATCCATGTATAAATGGGGCAGCACTAATTGAATTCAGTGGATTATAAAAGGGGGGACCCAGGAGGAGTGGGGAGTCTGAATATTATTGAAATACATTGTATGCATGTATGATATCAGATAGTAGGAAACCAATACTAGTTTCACCATTTGCTCTACTAATTATGTGTGGTCCCCAGTAATTGCCTATCTATTCCCCATTTTGCAACGGAGTCTCATGTAGCCCATGCTAGTCTCTGGTTTCAAAAGCACTGTGTAGCCAAGGCTGACCTGAAACTTCTGATTCTCCTTCCTTAACTTTCTGAGCTAATGGAATTACAGGCATTCAACACCATGCTTGGTTTTTATGTGATGTTGAGCGGGCACTTTGCAACTGACCTCCATTTTTTAGCCTTACAGTGCCTCTCTTTGGAAATTAATCCGTGGGATGTGAATGGTAATAATGATACTTATCTTTCCTCCTCAGCTTAACCATGGATTGCAAAGAGAAGATAAATCATACTTACTAAAACTAGCCTTCTCATTTACTAGACTCTCTAGAAACAAACAAGCAGTTGTTGAGGAGGTCAAGTAAAACTCTGTTCTTCCTAATCAAGGGAACTGGGATCCCGAAGAACAAACTCCTCCATGTAACCATCTGAGATCCCAACAACACTTAAAAGATCGGTGTGTATGTGTGTGTGTATGTATGTATGTATGTATGTATGTATGTATGTATGTGTGTATATATATATGTGTGTGTGTATATATATATCTCAGACCAACTTACATACACATTTCTTATATGTGTATATATGTGTGTGTGTGCACCTCTATATCCTTACATTCAGGCATGCATAACACAAAATACTCCTGTTTCACCTTCACATGTATTTGCATTTACCTTCAGGTTTATACCTGTAAAATGTAAAAAAAAACTCTCGCTTGCCTATATACTTACGCTCTATATATTGCTATGAAGATGAAGCAAAATGAGAAAATAATGCAAAGGGAAAGTATACAGTGATTTAAAAATACTATATTAAAAATGTAAAGTAGCAGGAAGTAAACTATGATTATTTTTTATATATATATGAAGTTATGTCTTGAATTACATTTCTATTGTTTTTGAAAAGAAACCATAGCCTTGGCATCTTATAGTGTTAGTGGAACTTGTTTATAGTTTCAGAGGTTTGGTCATTGTCATCGTGGTGGTAGCAGAGACACTCAGGCAGACATATAGCACTGGAGAAATGTGACAGTTTTTCATCTGGATCCACAAGCAGCAAGAAGAGACACTTTGGGCCTGGTTTGCACTTTTGAAGCCTCAAAGCCCCTCAAAAAAACTTAACAACTGTTTTCAATAGGCCACACCTCCAGAGCCGCCCTCCTAATCCCCCCCTCCTCAAGTACAGTGGCCCTCTCAACTCCTAGCGATAGCCTCAAATAAATAAACCTATAGGGACCACTCTTGATCCACACCCCACAATCTATTTGCTATGTATTTTCTCTTGAGTGTTTTAATCTACACGTTATGTGAGATTGAAATGTGTGTCTCATCTCTGTCCCAGGAGGAGATATGAATTTCTGAAGTGTCAAGAAGTCTTTTCCAGTTTATTGCCTAGAAAGGCAAAGAACACAAAAGAAAATGCTGTTCTTTCTGAGTTAATCCATTTGGCCCACATCACCTGAACAGAAAAGCCACCTGTGCCAGAGACTTTAGAAAGTAGTACATAAAAGTTCCATCAACAGGCAGGCCAGAAGAGTTTAGCTCTCTTTGTCTATTTCCACTCTCCTCTGTGTTTCCTCCCACAGTGCCCATTTGGTCAGTGTTAGATTCTTCAAATGCCTGCATATTCTGTAATAAGATCTACCTGTCTTCTACTTTATGCTCTAACTCATCTGAATGCAGCTTGGTACTAGCAAAGAGTCCTGGAGAGCAAGGGAAGAGGTCTAATTTAATAAAGTGTTAAGTCACAAAGGGAGTTAAGGACGTGCCTGACTGAAAACAAAAGAAAAGTAATCTTGTTACAGTAATATTCTTAGAACATTTATAACTGGGGAAAAAAAGCTAAAATTAAACATCATGGTTCACCTAATATTTAACATTTTCTTTTCTGTGTGAAAAGAGAGAGAAAATGAGAGAGAGAGAGAGAGAGAGATGAGAACAACTTTTGGATGCCGTCTATCTGCCAGTCACCCCTATTTTAACATTCATTATGTAAATACAGTGGCGTATCCTTCACCCAAAATAGACTGTTTTTATTCTTTAGCCAGATATCATTGACCATAAACAGGATTCTAGTTGCCCTGGAAGATGTTGCACTGTAGAATGGTTACATGGAACTTTATCATAAGGAAAAGAGTTATTGGGGAATCACAGGTAGATAGCTTCAGCAAAGGTGGAAAACTGCAGAGGGTGCCAGATGCTATCAGATGACATTCTTTGCTTTCGGGTGGGTGGAGACTAATGGTCTACTAAGAATACATTTTAAAGATTTAGATCAGTGCTTCTCAACTTTTGAAATGCTGTTACCCTTTATTAGAGTTCCTCCTGTTGTGATGACCCACAACCATAAAAATTACTTTGTTGCCACTACATAACTAATTTTGCTAGTAATAAATCATAATGTAAATATGCGATGTGCAGAATATCTTGATATGTAATATTTCCCTAGAGGGTTTGTGATCCACAGGTTGAGAAACACTGGTTTAGATAGTTATTAGGATTTTAGGTCAGTTACACAATGAATTATCTTTTATGGGACTAAAAATAGCTCACAATAATTTGTTTTTGATCTGCAGCATTTTAAGTCTTTGTAATCTTGAAGTTCAGTCATCTGGCATTGTATAACCTTTATTATGGAGATTTTAGCCTAATATTCTTACCTGGGCATTTTTGTTTATACTTATTTGGAATATCTTTTTAAAAGTGATGCTATCTTATTTTTTATATTTTTATTTATATATTCTTTTTCTCTTTCTAGCCTACAGGTCCTCTACTTATATATTATGACTTTCAATTTGAAACAGGTTTTAGAGTTCTTAGGCATATGATTGGGGTCTCTGATTCTTGCCTCTCTTGGGCTCTTTTTTTCCTATTGGTTTGTCTTGTCCAACTTTGATGTGATAGTTTTTGTTTTATCATATCATATCATATCATATCATATCATATCATATCATTGTCCCATAGAAGCCTGTTTTTTTTTCTAATGAGAGACAGAAAGGGCTGAGTGAGTACAGATGGGGCAGGAGGAGCATGGCGAACTAGAGAACTGGGAAACCATAATCAGGATATTTTATATGAGAGAAAATATAATTTTAGTAAAGGAAAATGGTATTGCTTCTATATATGCTATATAATAGAATGTTGTGACTCTGTGCTGAGATTATATCTTGACTGGTAGAACAGTCTCAATAGCAAACAGTCAACTTTCTATATTCTTTTGGTTTTCTTCTATTCTCTCTCAGATTTTACAATAGATGTCTTTTCTGAAAACATCTTTCAGGTAACATTAAACCAATTGTGAAATGTTTCCCAAATTCCACAGAATAAAAACATATCCCTGCTATTAGGGATAAAGATAGTGCTCTTGGGTACAGCTGGATATACCTATAAACCCTAGCACTTGGGAGAAGGAAGCATGAAGATTAGGAGTTCAAGGTCATCCTTGGGTACACCTTGCAAGACTTCAAGACCTACATTGTTATGATATTTGGGGTTTTGTATTGCTTGTGATGAATACCATGACAAAATCAACTTAAAGAGAGGGTTTATTTGTCTTTAATTTGCCGTCCATCATCTAGAAAGTCAGGGCAAGAACTCAATGCAGGAGCTTGGAACATAGGAACTCACGATGATGCTATGAAGGAACATTGTCTGCTGGCTTGCTTGTTCTGCCCTGTTTTTTCCTATGGAACCCAGAGTTATCAATACAGTAGTGGTACCACTCACAATAGCCTGGGCCCTCCCCATCTATCATCAATCAGGAAAATAGTCCATGGAAGCACCCACAGACCAATCAGGTGGGGCATTTTTCAACCTGAGGTTTCCTCTTCCAAATGACTATAGCTTGTCTCAAATTAGTATAAAACAACCAGCACTCTGGGCTAAGCTTAATGCCCTTCCCCAAATAAATAAGACTACAAATAAAAGAAGTACATTTTGCTGTTACAACACAATATTATTTATCTACAAAAGTTCATGCTGGAAACCATGTAATCTAGCTATGAAATATAATTCAAAGCAATCTCTTAAGCTTTTAAGTATGCAATTTTGGATTTGGACTGAGTTCATATCTATCTTGGGTAGAGGATGTACATGCCTAGGTCTCATGTTTGGAGGAGTTTAATGAGCAGGTCTAGACTCATTTTATGTCCATTGCACTTCAATGCAGTCACATGGCCATACCTAACTCCAGGGGCAGCTGAGAAATGCCCTGTGACTAAATGCCCAGGAAGAAGAGGACCAAAGTTTATTTAACAGCTATGCCAAGAAAATGTGATTTTCTGTCTTTCCCATTCTAGAGGCCTATTCACCGACAACTAATTACAAAACCAAGACAGACAAGAAACTTAACTGCCTATGCAGAACTCTTTGTGAGTTAATACAGGGGTCTTATTAGAGTAGGAAAGCAAGAGTTGGAAATCAAAGACATTTTAAGTTCATCCTGAGTTGGGTAACAAAACTAAATGTAATGATACCTGGTTCTTGAGTCTTGTCACTAAATCGGATTTTCCTGGTACTGTCACCCAGAGACCTGTTATATTACACCGGCTAGAAACATTGATTTGTACCTTGGCTACTAAGAAATGCTTCGTTATGAAATAATTGCTTCTGCTCAGCTGCTGAAATGTGTGTGCATTTGTGCGCACAGGACGCCACTCAGGTGGAAGCAATTTAATGCGATTGTAATTGCATGACTAAGCCGAGGGTGGGGAAATCACAAGACTCAGGAAAGACTGGCCTGTGTAGGAGTGGACTTGTGTAATTAAACTGAGGAAATAGCTATGTAGACCCAAGAACAATCTGTCGAACACTGCGGGTAGATGTAGAAGCAGATTTTTTTTTTTTCTTCAGAAGGGTCTAGCCAAGCAGGGCAAATATATCAAGCCAATGGAGTGAGGGAAAGGGAAGAACTGTTTTTTGGTTTTTTAAATTTTATTTGCACTGTGAGTAGTAGACCCATCAGATTTCTAAAACTGTAAGATTCGTAAGATGGAGCAGGACAGGAAATCTCATGGCTCGTATGGAAATAAAAGAATAGGATTCTGACAGTCATCTCGTCTCTTGTACTGTCCTCTGCGGATGCCTTCTTATTGAAAGATGCTTTGGCATGAGGTGAGTTAAGCAGTCCACCTTCCCTGAAGACAAAGCACAAAAGTAGCAGCATCTGCCATCCATCCTCTTTCAGAAAAATGGTTGTTTGTCAAGAGGACACCAACCTGGTGCCTCTTTGCTCCTTCTCTCTCTTCTTGACTGTGCTAAATGGTAAAAAAATACATCAAACCTCATTAAGAAGCAGCACCTTTACACCCATACACCCAATCACAAACATAATGGGAGCTTGTTTGTGGAAGATATGTTTCAAGGCTGGGAGCATATTTCAGTTAGAGCACATACCCAAAATTCTAGCTCTTGAGAGGTGGGAGCAAGAGGTCAGAAGTTCAAGGTGATCCTCAGTCTCCACACCAAGTTGTAACCAAACCTGGGCCACATGTTGCCCTGACTTAAAAACACAATAAAAAGGTTATATTTGGGAACATAAATTTTAAACTTACCATAAAAAAATAAAACAGGTCCATCTGGATTAAGCAGTTTTGGCTACTTCTGGGAATATTTTTAAAGTGTCAGAAGAAAAATATTTTTTTGAGAAAATGAAGTCCTCCAGATTCTGCTGGAAAGAGAGTGAGTCTGTTTCTACAGTAACTAAATTCTAATGGTGGCATAAGTGTAGACATAGCTCTGGGGTTTTTTGTTTGTTGTTTGTAGCTCTTGTTGGCTTGCTTGTGTTTTGTGTGTGTGTGTGTGTGTGTGTGTGTGTGTGTGTGTGTGTGTGTGTGTGTGTGTGTGTGTGGGTGGGTAGGTAGGTAGAGATTTGTTTGTTTTCCTGAGCGGTGTCTCCTCCCGTGTCTCTCTGGCTGGCCTGGAATTCCTCTGAACCAGGCCAGCTTTTTGACCTCATAGTTGTGCCTGCCTTTGCCTACCAAAGTGCTGCTGGGATTTAATGGTGTGCATACATGGAGGGCTTTGGTATCCTTCCTTCCTTCTATTCTTTTATTCTTTATCTCTTTGACAGGGTCTTAATTAATTGGCCTAAACTGGCTGGAATGTACTAGGTCTGCAGGCTGTACTCTAGTTTGTATTACATAATACAGGCTAGACTCTAAACTGCTTTTATCTTCCAAATGCTGGGATCATGGGCATGTTGCCACCATGCCTCCTTACAACTCTCAGGATGTTAGAAATGCCTAAGTCCACCAGCCCTATGGTGGCACCACCCACAGTATGCTGGCCCCACCCACATCAATCACCACTCATCTAAAATGCACCATAAAACATTCATAGGCCTATCTTGGATATTTTCTCAATTAAGTCCCTCTTCCAAAATGACTTCACCTTCTGTCAAGTGGCCATAAACCTAGTCCTTTGTTACCCTGTTTTTGTTTATCTCTCCCTTCTTCACTTCTTTAATTATTACTAGCTCTTTCCTTGTATCTCTGCCATGAGTGCTGGAGGGAGAATATGAGGCAGAGAGAAAGGAAGAAAAGGGTGAAAAGGTATAGAGAAAGGAGAGAGAATATGTTAGGGAATCTGGGTTATTTGACAAATGCCAACAAAATGCCTATTGAGTCTGTGATTGGCCAGTGCCGTTACTAGCACTCAACAATATCTGCATTGACAGATACAGAAGTCACATATATTAGTCAGAGGGTACAGGATATGCTGCGGTAACAATGTCAATTGGCTTCCTTTCAATGGTTTACTTCTTTTTAAGTATTATGCTTTTTTAAATACAAAAACAGAAACACAGAAATACAAAAATTAGAGACTGATGATATCGTGAGTGTGTGTGTGTGTGTGTGTGTGAGAGAGAGAGAGAGAGAGAGAGAGAGAGAGAGAGAGAGACAGAGACAGAGACAGAGAGACAGAGAGACAGAGAGACAGAGACAGACAGAGAACTAGTTAGAATTTTACTACTTTTCCCTATCAACCTGTGACCATCATACCAATTTTGCTAAGGCACTTGCCTAACAGTCTATCCCTCAGAAAGAAATGTGTGAACTCTTGAATATAGCATTTAGTAGACATGCTTTTTTAAAATCTTTGTTTCTGTCCTGTAAACAGAGGAATAAAAGCGAATGGAGATAATTGTGAGATGGCATTTCATTTAACAGGGTGAAATGAAAAACACTTGATTTCAAGATTTGAATTCATTTTCCTTGCCAGCTGTGTGAATATTTACGTGCCTTATTTCTGCATTCAATGTTTCTGTAAGACATTGCTGGTCCTGTGTTGGTGACATGTTAAAAATAAATTATTACACTTACATAAAGGGATAGTTTTTATAACAATGTCCATACATTTTATATATGTGAAAAAAACATATTATAAGTGAGGCATAATTATTTAATAACCTAGAAGGTGGAAGCTTGTAATGTGGCTGAAGTTTTAATATGAGATATTCCTATAATCACTTACTGGGTGATTGATTAGCCCTCAATTTTGACACAATTTTGAAAGATAGTACAAACTTTAGGAGAACAGTTGAGTGAATGCTTCAAAATTAAGTGTACTTTATTTTGTGTCTGTGACCAAATATCTGTGAAACCAATATGGGGTTAACATGCTTTAGTTTGGAACATGGTTTCTGAAAAGGTTTGCTTCAGACAGGTTTACTTCTTATACTGTGTGTACAGGGAGAGTAGTGTGTTGATAAGACAGATACCATCTTGGATATGGCCATGGAAGAAGAGGAAAAATGTTTGTGGAATCTTGAAGCTGCAATTAACTACCTAGTCTGAAAACAGCATCAGATCATTCACTTCCACCTCATTGGTCAAAATGGAATATGGGTCACCCAAACACAAGGACTAACATGATCCCTGGAAGAGGAAGACTAGAAATAGTTGCTGAACAGTCCTGTGAATTCTATAGCCATTCATGTAATCTTTTATCTTTGGCTTCTTCCTCTAAATAATGAACTAGCAACATTGCAAACACTTCAGTAAATGAGGCAATGTATGTGAAGTACTAACTAGGATCTGACAATAGTTACCTCTCCATCAGTGACTGGTACTAATATTCAATGGCATAGCTACATTGAAAGTGACATGAAGAAGACATACAAGTTCTCAGATGTTCCACCTTTTACTTTTTGCTTACCTTTTTTTTGCAACGATGTGTAGGATGAGAATTAGTGGTAATTTCCTGAGATTACATTCACATTCCACTGTTGAATTACCTATCAGATAAAATGTAAATAAAAAAACTCAAAGCGTGTTGTCACTGGTTGTTTTATCTTATCATTGTGATTGGTGTGAGGTGAAATCTCAGGTCTTTTTGACTTGTATTTCTCTGATGATTAAGTACTTTGAACATTTAAGTGCTTCTTGGTCATTCAAGATTCTTCTGTTGTGAATTCTCTTTAGCTCTGTACCCCATATTTTAATTGGGTTATTTGTTCTTTTGGAGGTTAGCTTCTTGGGCTCTTTATATATTTTGAATATTAGTCCTCTGTCAGATATAGAGTTAGTGAAGATTTTTCCCCAATATTCAGATTGCTAATTTGTCCTATTGATGGTGTCTTTTGCATTACAAAAGCTTTGCAGCTTCATGAGGTCTCACCCAACCATTGAACTGAAGCCTGGAACCCCTATGGTTGAATTAGGGGAAGGATTGAAGAAGCTGAAGAGGAGGGCGACCCCATAGAAAGACCAGCAGTCTCAACTTACTCAGACCCCAGGGAGCTCCCAGAGACTGAGCCACCAACCAGGAGCATACACAAGCCAGTCCAAGGACCCTGGCACAAATACAGCAGAGGTCTGCCTCGTCAAACCTTAATGGAGAAAACACACTTAGTCCTTGAGGGACTTGAGGCCTCAGGGAAAGGTGAGGGGAAGCATTCTCTTGGAAGCCATGCAAGGAGGAATGGGATGAGGAACTTTGGGTGGGAGGGATTGAGAGGGCAGTGATGGGAATGTAAATAAATAATAAAAATTGGAAAAACAAAACAAAACAGTAAGCCTTAAATGCAACCAGTACAGGTAATAGTATAAGAAAACATTGGGATTTTTTGGCAACACTATAACCCTCCCTCCAACTCAGGAACATGTGGATTGGAATTTCAATAGTTTGTTTAATGCTTAGCTCCAAGGTAGGAACATTGTTTTACACAGTGTCTCATGTATCCCAAGCTGGCCTTGACTTCTCTATGTAACTATGAATGGCTCCGAGTTTCTGATATTCCCGCAGTCACCTCCTGAGAGCTGAGATTACTGGTGTGCATGACGAGACTCTGAGTACGAAGGTCTGGAGACTGAACCTGGGCCTTCACGCATATTATTCCAACTCAATACCAACGGAGATACTCTTCCAGTCTCTTTATAGAGTTCTTCTTTATTTAAAAATGCTCTACTGTAAGTTTTGAGATCATAACATAATTGCATTTCCTGCTTCTTTTCTCCCTCAGGCCCTTCATTTACTACTCCTTTATACTCCTTCAAATTCCATGACTTACTTTTCTTTTTATTGTTGTTTTTACACACACACACACACACACACACACACACACACACACACACACACATTCTGTCATAGACAGAGACAGAGAGACAGACATACAGAGAGACACAGAGACAGAGAGACACACACAGAGACATACTTTCAAGATTGACCATAGGACATTGGATAACCTAATTAGGGTTTTCTTCCCTGGAAAAGTATTTCTCCTGTTTGCTTGTAATCTGCTGCCTGTAGAAGGTAAAATCTCATAAGAAGTCTCCCCTTCCAAATTAGGATGTCTGTTGGTGTTATCACTTGTTTTTGTTTCGATTTTGAGACAAAGGGTGCCATGATGGCTTTGAACTCACAGCAATCCTCCTGCTTTAGGTTCCACAAATACAATCCAGCTAGAAAGGGTGCTTTTAATGTACTGAAGTCATTCTGGCCCTTGCTTTCCCAGAACCGACTTGCAGACCCCACAGTTATAAGGGACCTGGCTACTTTGATTTTTATCCAAAGCCATTGTGGTGATCCTGCAGTTCATGCTTCAAAATGAACAAAAGAAAAAGAGAGGTAACTAGAGATGGCTTTGCCTGTCAGAAGGAGTCTACAACTGTAGTTTTCACATTCCCAGTGGAAGAAGCATGGAGGACACATTTAAGGACGACACTGCCTATAAATTGCAGTCATTTTTTGTCATCTTCACTCCTGAGATGAACAGCGAAGAAAAGCACACCCACAGCATTTGCTAAATAAAGGCTCTGGAAATTATCATGTGAACTCATCCATCTTCTGGTTCTGACTGTCATGTGAGAGGCTCCTTGCTAATCCAGCAAACATTTGCTTTACATCCTGCAGGCAGTGCCATGGAGTTCGTAAAGCGGTGTGTTAAAGATTTCTCAGTCACTTCAGCATCTTTTTAAAAGACAGGGAATATATTGCCCTACCATTTATCTCCTTAATTGTAAAAAGATTAAAAATAAAATGGATTTTTAAAAATCACAGCCAAAAAAGGCATGGCAAAATAGATTATGAGAGGAAATTCATCTGTTATTGAAGAGAAGATCTGGTTAACCCTACCCATGTCCTTCAATAAGGGAGCATGGGCATACATGGCTCCAGCAGACAGACCCTGTAGACTGTTACTTACTCTACATTGGTATAGTTTTCAAAAGCAATTTCTGTATTCTGGAGACTAACTCCCTATTGTCCCCAACCCTTACAACAACAAATCAATGTTTAATTATAGCACAAGCTAGTTTTAATTTCTGTGTCTACTAGCTCCCAGGGTTTGCAGATATTTGCAGAATGTGACAATGATAAAATAAAAAGATTTTCCTTCTTCCCACTTCAAGGTGAGGTTTTACTTCTGATTTTGTTACAGTTTTCAGTGTCAGAAACCCAGTCTGTGGTTTTGTGTTTTATTGTTTATTTGAAAGAGGCGATGGGCAAAAGTGGACCAGGATTAAGGATAGAATTTACTAGCACAAAATGTCAAATTTCAAAGCATTTCAGGCTAAAGAGTATAACTTCATTCACAGAGCATAGCTTGGGCTGGCATTCCATAAAACCCTGGGTTTGACTCCCCAGAACCGCATCAGTGAGGTGGTACATCCCTACAATTCTATCACATGGGCAATGAAAGCAAGATGTACAGAAACTTAAGTTCATTCTCTGCTATATAGTGCGTTTGAAACCAGCCTGGATTAGAATAGCTGTCTAAAAAAATTACAAATACAGTACTGTAAGTTAACAGTCTTCTTTTGGGCAGTATAGTTTTATCAATGCTCTCCTGAGCAGTCTAGTTTTTCCTAAATTACCTACTTTTTCCAACATAAGATTTTTATTGATACTTTAGGAATTTTTACATATGTACAGCACACACCAATCACACTTCTTTCTCGGTCCTTTCATGTGCATCCCTCCCTCCCCCAAGAAAACAAGTCCAGCTTGTGTTCTGTATACACACCCTGGAGCATGATCAAATTCTCAGTGGCCTGCCCCTTT
This sequence comes from Rattus rattus, assembly GCF_011064425.1. Taxonomy (NCBI): domain Eukaryota; kingdom Metazoa; phylum Chordata; class Mammalia; order Rodentia; family Muridae; genus Rattus; species Rattus rattus. The sequence goes on from NC_046172.1 coordinate 31,338,525, forward strand.
GACAGAACTCACGATTCTCCTTGCATCCCCATGCCAGAAGCCATCACTTGTGTGAAACTAAGATTCTGGCATCAGTGGCTTTATGGTTGGCTTCACTACTTTGGGAGTGGAGAAGCGGGGTTTGGGGTGAAGAAACTTGTCACTAAACCTCCATGTCCCCTCTTTCTCAACTGTGTTTGTAATCATTGATGTATCACTAGAAAAAGTAACTTCTTGCTCTTTACAGTCACGGGAGCATGGAACATGGGATTCCACATGGTTTCTGGTGACGATGTAATGGCCCTAAAATGACTCCAGGCTGCAGTGAGCCCCTGCACGGGCCCAACCAGGGCCCTCACAGGCAGCCAGACCTTGGACATTATCATGGCCTCAGGTGACAGTGCAGGGGACTCACATCAGTATGACCCTCATTGGCAGAATGGCTTCAGGCTGCAGCATGGACACAAACATCTCCTTCTTGGCCTTTGGTGGTATGAAACAGGGCAGCAGAAATCAACACAGACTCCACTGCGTTAAGACCTTGGGCCCAAGCATGGTCGTCAGTGGCAGCATGGATCCAGGCAGGCCTGAGAATGATCACAAGACACCCTTGATCCCTACAAGGTAACTTTGAACCCTCACATCCATGAGGATGCCATATGATAGGAGAAGTAAAAAGCCAGTCAGCTCCACTGAGATGAAGTCATTCTTTAGCACAGAATATATAATGAGACTTGCTTCTTGCCTGAGTGTTCATGTGATCTTTAGTGACGTGTTTTACTCCAACACTGGGGTCATATTAGATATCCTGTTACAAGAGATGTTTACATTATGATTCATAACAATGGGAAATTACAGTTTAGTAAATAGCAATGAAATAATTTTATGCACAGGGGTCACTATAATATGAAGGTTATATTAAAACTCACAGCATTAGGAAGGTTGAAAAGAATTGCTCTATGGTCTCTTCCTTCCCTTGTCTGCTCTAGAGCCCTTCCAAAACAAGTCACTTTTCTTTCTTCATGAAACTACTTTTCTATCCTTGCTTTTATAGAATCAAGAATACAATACATGGATACCTGGGTTAATTTTATAAAAGAAAACAATGAAGAAGGAAGTTTTAGAAATTGTAAAAAGATCACAGTGTCTAAAAATTAAAAACCTAAGTCATGTACACAATCTGAAAATGACTCTTGTTTATATATTTATATGAAATCCTCTATAAGCGTTATCATCTGTCTATACTTAGATTATATGAATAAGTAGATGAATATTCTATGTAGTGGCTTATAATTAAACACATGAAAATTACAATCATATATTAGCAGAAAATAAATCATAAAAAGGTAGAAGGTCTAAATATGTATGTCATGAAATTATTTATAATCAACAAAAATGTAATATTTACTGTGTAGCATAATATAAGCAGGATCATTACATTATTATTTTTGTAGAGTAAAATTTCTTTTAACATAAAACAATAAACACCAAATTTGTTAGTTTAGGTATCCTAAACAACACTATGTATGATAGATAATGAATTAAACCATTCTACAAAACTTGGTTTGCTACCAAAAACAATTGACTGTTGCACAATGTTTACCCAACCATAGGCCACCATAGGCCCATAACATGCTAACATGGAGACAGTGTGAGACCTATGCCCATTGCTGCCTGGCATCATAAGTACTGAAGTGGATCACAAAAAAGTTGGACAAAGACCTTATAGCTCCTCTTACTGTTCTGGGGCAAAAAGCAAATAGCCTCTGGAAATGTAACTCGTTCTTTTTTTGTTTCTGTACTTTATTAGTGCTAGTTTCTTTACATAGCAGCTCTCTTACTATTTGTGCTGGCAAGCACTGAGTTTCTCTTCTCTCTAAGCGCAAGGACTTCTCACTGGCCAGGTGGAAGCAAAAACATTAACCATGAACCAGAAAAAAAAGGAAAAAATTAAATATTTTTATGTAAACAATATGAGAAATGTACATTCTCTCTCTCTCTCTCTCTCTCTCTCTCTCTCTCTCACACACACACACACACACACACACACACACACACACACACACACACACACAAAATCAGGCCCTACATCACCCTGTATTATCAGCCCCACAAGTGTTCATGTATACTTATGTACATATACCACACTTGTATTTATAGACAAACATATACATATATACATTTGGATGGGAAACAGAACCCCCATTCAGCCACACATGCATTTTGGTAGGTGGATGGGCAAGACCCCCAAATGTCATCACTTTCTTTATTTTTTTTCTTTCTGACTTTTATTTTTCTTATACAAAAGTTCTCTAGAAAATTACCTCATAGATAAAATGTTACAAAAGGCAAGTTAGAAGGATGTTAATAGTAAAGTTCAAAAGCACTGCTTTTGTTCTATAAGCATTATAAGTTCAAAGCAACAGTCTCATTGGCTATCTTTTATCATAGTAGGTGTACACCATAAGCTTCAACTTTGAACTCTTAGAATAATTTTTTTTTTTTTCTTAGTCACAAATTTTACAAACCTATTTCTCTTTTTCCAGTATGTTAAGCTCATTGTAATTCATTATTATGCAACCTTTATTTTACTATTCTATGATGGGGACACATTCTATTCTTGATTCTAACTTTTTTACATCTTTTCTAGCAAAATAGGAAAATTATTTCTAAGTTTCTTCTTAAAATTATTTGATTCAATTCAGGAATTCTATAAAGTCATTAATTCATTTAAAAAGCATTAATTTGTCAAAAGTTCATCTTCTGGCTGTTGATCTGCTGAAGATCTTGCCCAATAGGGTGGACTAAAAGCCCAGGAGTCGTGCTAATTAATAGTGACAAGACAAGACATAACAACAGTAAGAGAAAAACAATCCTGGGACCAAGTCTCTTGGACACTGCCTCTCAGGCTCACTCCTTTAGACCATGAAAAATGGTGCAGGGCCATTTCAAGAGAAAGTCACTTGTATGCCTTTAGCCTTTTTTCCTAAATAGTTCTGACAATCCATGCAGACACATGGTTGCCAATCTCATGTTTCAGGTGGCAGAATCGGGAGGATCATTAATGAATTTGAGACCAAGACAGTTTCATTTAGCAAATTAACTTGGTATCCATAGATTTTTTTGAATAATGATATTTGAAAGCAAGGGATCTCTGGGATTGGGAAGGAAAAAATTGTACTCTTATTTTTGTCAGATTTTGACATTTGGCATTTCCTACCTAGTGCATGACATCTAATACAGTTATTAAAGGGTGTTCTGTTGATTGGTTTGATTTTAGTTTCTTACAACTGTTTCATAGCCCAAAGCTGTAGACCTAAATTCTTGTTCTTTTTGCCTCTACTTGCAAGTGCTAGAATTGCAAGTAAATTCCTCGAACCTAGTTATACAGTTTTTTCATTTGTTTTACTCTTTTTTCTGATGTTGAGGGATGTCATAGGACAGCATGTACATGCTATGAGCCAGTAAAAAAGTACCATACCACACCACATAACATCTCCCAACTCTGCATCAAATTTTATCGATACCTCAAATAATGGCAACCAATGAAATAGCCATAATTTATTTTTTCTAAATTAGTTCCTGCAGTTACTTTTCAAAATTGTGTTATTATAATCAGTTCTTCAAAAACATGACTTCTACTCAGCCTTGATAGCTTTGCTTACAATTGTTTAATTAAAAACATATATACACAACTAAATTTTTATTGCTTTAGAAATGGAGTTTATATATATATTATTCATTCATTTAAGCTTTTACTCTGAGGAGGATTCAAAGAGCTATGTCAAATCTACTAGTAGACTCCCTGGAACAACTGTCATGTTGCTCCAAGATGCATAATATAGACATTTCAGATAGGAGATAAGAGTAACCCAGCAGGGATACAAAACTGTCTAATGATATAACTTGATGTGAGTTAGAGTTCCAAGAACTTGCATTACATGAGTACAGTCTTAAAACATAGAGAAGGAGGATGAATTACATGTCTTTTAAATTATACATATTTTTCTTGTCACAAAACAATCCAAATCATCAGAATACCTACAAACTATGAAGGTAATCCAGAGAACAAAGATTGAACAGTCCTATGCCTCACTTTGTAAACTGCACCAACAATGCAGCAACTT
>NC_046172.1:31342730-31385452 GCF_011064425.1 Rattus rattus
AGGAGCCGGATGTAGATCGCTCCTGAGAGACACAGCCAGAATACAGCAAATACAGAGGCGAATGCCAGCAGCAAACCACTGAACTGAGAATAGGACCCCCGTTGAAGGAATCAGAGAAAGAACTGGAAGAGCTTGAAGGGGCTTGAGACCCCATATGTACAACAATGCCAAGCAACCAGAGCTTCCAGGGACTAAGCCAATACCTAAAGACTATACATGGACTGATCCTGGACTCTGACCTCATAGGTAGCAATGAATATCCTAGTAAGAGCACCAGTGGAAGGGGAAGCCCTGGGTCCTGCTAAGACTGAACCCCCAGTGAACTAGACTGTTGGGGAGAGGGAAGCAAGGGGGGAGGGTTGGGAGGGGAACACCCATAAGGAAGGGGAGGGGGGAGGGGGATGTTTGCCCGGAAACCGGGAAAGGGAATAACACTCGAAATGTATATAAGAAATACTCAAGTTAATAATAAAAAAACAAAAAAAGGAATTTTTCTCATTTCAAAAAAAAAAAAAAGGTAGGGAGTTGGCTGGTGGCTTAATGGACACTTGCTGCATAATTATAAGGACCTGAGCTCTGATATAAGCACCCATGTGAAGAACCCTGGCAAAATCGGCAATGTGCATGCCTAGCAATGTGACTCTAGCACTCAAGAGATAGGATAATTGGGTTTGCTGGCTAACAGGCTAACTCAAGACTGGTCTCAAAAGAATAAGGCAGAATGCTGCGGCAGGATACCGAGCATTGTCCTCTGGTGTGAACTTAGCACATACATCACAAAACATGCTTGATACTCATATACACAAATATATAAATAAATAATAGGATTTAAAATTCTTAAGAAGTTAAACATCACAAAAACAATCTCGTAGTATTTTAAGGATTTTGTATTAGCTTGCATTCATAGCTACTCTTTACCATATCCAGCCCATGGACTGTTTGGTAGACATTCCTGCCAATTTTCTTTTTATCTTTATTAACTTGAGTATTTCTTATTTACATTTCGATTGTTATTCCCTTTCCTGGTTTCCGGACCAACATCCCCCTAACCCTTCTCCCTCCCCTTCTATATGGGTGTTCCCCTACCCATCCTCCTCCCATTACCTCCCTCCCCCCAACAATCCCGTTCACTGGGGGTTCAGTCTTGGCAGGACCAGGGCTTCCCCTTCCACTGGTGCTCTTACTAGGCTATTCATTGCTATCTATGCAGTTGGAGCCCAGGGTCAGTCCATGTATAGTCTTTGGGTAGTGGCTTAGTTCCATTCCTGCCAATTTTAAAGAGTCTGTTCACACAATTCATTAATTGGGAGCTTTCTACTCAAAGTTTTTATAGGTTAGTGACAAATTCCTTTTGTAGGAACACTGCATATACAAAAGCACAACAACATAGAAGACTAGCTCTTTTTAATGTTCATTTATGGGTGTGTGTGCACGTGCCCCTGTGGTATATATGAATGTGCATGAAGAGGTGGTATGTTATTTATGTGTGTGGTACATACATATTAATATGTAGAGGCCAGAGCAAGATATGGGATGCCATCCTCCATCACTTATTACCTTCTGTGAACCTAAAGTAGAAGCTTGACATATCAGTTAGGTTGGATGGCCAGCAAGCTCGAGGGATTTATGTGGTTTTGCCTCCCCTCTAATGTTGGGGTTATACAGGCATATGCAGTCATGGATGCTATAAATTCAAACTCAGGTCATCTCCTTAGCCTCAATCCTATTATTATTTTTCAAAACTTAGATGACACCCAACTACATATGATATGGATGCTTTGTTTTATAGAGTCTGTTATGCTTTATAGACAGAGCATGACATTTCTGAGCACTTAGGAGTAAGCAACTGACTTCTAATATCTGTTCTTATAAACTTTTTGTTCCAGAGTTCTGTTTTAGTTAAAAAGTTGAGTATGTGCCTGTGAGCTTGTGTGAGTTTGTGTGTACCACATGTGTGCAGGAGTCTACATAGTCAGAAGAGGGCGTTGGGTCTTCTGGAACTGGAGTTAGAAGAAGTTGTTAGCCCCCACGTAAGTGCTAGGGAGGGAACTCCAGTCTTCTCTAAGAGCCAAAGTGCTGTAAACTTCTGAGAGATCTCTCTGGCTCCAGACGTATTTCTTTAAAAGTGTTCAAATTCAAACTTTTTTAAAAAAAGATTTTGGAAAGTAACAAGATGACTTTTTATCCAATGAGAGATAAGATTCTTTAAAGAATCAGATCAAAACCGAGAATGCTTATTTGAGTAGCAGTGTCCCACTAGCCTGTGAAAGCACATGCTGATGAATTTGGTTAGTTGACGGACAGCATGTTAGTAATAGGAGTTACAATGTGGGACTTGGCCTTTTATAAAAATTAGGGCTTTTATGAAGATGGCACTGAATTTTGTGCTGTTTCAAAAAGAAATCATGAGTCATCAATATTATCAATGGTACAACTATCACGCCATTTTTTTTTTTTTTTTTAGGTAGTGGACTTCCCTCTGAAACCCACACTACTTTTCTTCATGACATATATAACCTATTAGGGAAGAGAAAACAAACTGGAAATAGCATACAAAGAAGTATAACAGTGACTGTGAAAATAACAAGAGTCCAAAAAAGAGACGGAAGCAGATGGACGCAAGTACAGGAGGATGGGTTGTCATGGAAATGGGGATGTTGAGCTAGAGCTGAAGAGACAGGTAGAACAGGAAAAGAGCCAATCAAGAAGAAAGAAAGTCCTGGGGAAATAGCAGGGGGCAGACAGGAGTCAAATCTGCTGCAGAGAGGAAGAATGAGACTAGAGATGTATGTAGCCCAGTGGAGATTTGCCCTACGATGAATAAGACATAAGCCAGAGAATAGAAAGAGAAAGCCCAGTGATGTGGGGTGGCAACTGTATATCACAGTAGAGTTGCCAAGCCTTTCTCATATATTACTTCATTTTGATCCCCCCAGCTTGAGCTTGAGAGAGGAGAGCAACTGAGAATCAAAGGATCAACGCAACGCAGCTGTATAAGCCTACTGTCAGGACAGAAAACAGAAATCCAGCTTTTAGTCCCAGGTCAACCTTATTCCCACAAGGCAGACCAGGCCGACTGTACTCTGCCACATTTTAAAGCGTGCAATATGGAAAGACAGGAGTGAAAAGGAATCTTAAACAAGTAATCTATTCTACACATTTTCGGTTACTTTAAATGTGTGGATGATGCCCTGGCTGGCTATAAATGAGAGTAAAGAGTAACCTCTGGGTATAATGACTTTTAGGAGTTCAGATACAATTTCTCTGCAAGGTTTCCAACACACCAAAATCCACAGCCTTACTGTATTCAATTTGAACTCTTTACAGGAAACAGAGTTATAACCGGAGCTCAATTTCTAAGAAAAAGAAAACACAGAACAAGGGAAAAATAGTCTTGTCTAAACTATGAAAGCTGGATTGTTAGGTCCCCTGAGATTCAATTTTTCTAAAAGAAATATTTTTGTTCTTCTCCTCATACCGTGCACTAAGCCTCAAAAAAAGATAAACACAGTCTGAACTTTTGAGTTTAAAATTTTCCAGTAACGGGGATCTGGCAAATACAGTGTTGAATGAAAGAAGCCAGATCCAAGTCCAATACTTTATGATTTTATTTCTGTAAAGTATAAAAATCCTAACAAACTAGTCCGTGCTGTTGGGAGGCAACCCTTCATGGCATAGAGTGGCAACAGAATGACAGGAAGAAGTCAAAGACAACTTCTATGATATACATACAAAGGGGTTCTACCTGTGGACATGTTAATGTCTGATAGCTCCAGAATTTGGGAGAATAGGCCCTGCAGCTGACCTCAGCAGATTCAGCTCTGCTTCTTGTCTGCTGTGCAGTCACGTTAGTGAAGAAGAGAACTCCTCCCTTCCTATTCGCCCTCACTACCATCAGCTGGTGGGAGAGCTGAGCTAAATGGGGGTCAAGAGAGAAGAAAAGTTGTCCCTGCCCATCACTTGCTGCAGCAAGGGTGGGGGTGAACTGGCTCCAAGTGTTAACCCTCCAAGAGCTAATTAACCCTGCCTCTTGTCTGCTATGTGGCAGCACGGGAGAGTGAAAGATGCTCTCCTGACCCTTGCCCCTTGCCACCATGACAGCAGGAGAGATGGCCCTGATTCTCACCTGATGCAGCACTTGGGAGAGTAGGCCCTGCACCTTACTTGGGTAGCACAGTAGAGCTGGCCCAGTAACTGTGGGTTGCAAGTGAGTTGTCCCAAAGACATGAGCACAGGAGAACTAGCCCTGCCTCTTTTCTGCTGGGCTGTGGTGCTGACAAGGGACAAATGCCCTTCTTCCCTACCTTGTTCCTCACCATCAATGGCAGGTAGCAAAGCTGACTCCAGGGTCACGAGAGTAGGAGAACTGGCCATGTCCCTCACCAGCTACAACACTCAGGAGAGTGAGCCATGGTACCATATCATGGTAGAGATGTTCCTGGTTTGTCGGTTTGTTGACGAGCTGACTCTGAGGCCATGAGAGTGGAAAAGGCAGCAGGGTGAAAATCTTTGATACCCCTCAAGCCCAGATACAGGGATTTGAATTGGCCTACCCCAACAGCTACCACATCAGTGAATTGCTGCGATGCATGAAGGGGCTGGTCCTGCAGATCCAAAACTACAGGATCTTCATGACACAGGGCACCGATAGGATATCTGTGAGTGAGGTTCCTGTATTGATAGTGTAGCAGAAGCCAGATGCCTCATACCAAGCCAAGTCATTGCAATTAACATTTGTAAGCAAAGAAGGGTTGACAAAAGGGTATACTGTGTGACATACTAGGCACATTATAGCTTTCACAATGAGATTTTTCCCTGTTCTGGGGAGGTTGCAAGGGTGGAGAGAGGGTATGAGGGAAAGGGAAAATGAGTGGGCTAGTTGAATAATCATCAATAAAAGGTTTAAAAAGAAATATAAATGATTTTAGATAAAGATGGTAAAACAGTGCTCATTGCTGCATGGAATTTTTCTGAGGAGACATGAACTAAACTTTATTTATACCCAAGTAAGACACCAACAGAAGACAAAAATAACAATTCCACTCAAATTCACATTGGTGGACTAATGAGTTTATGGGGCCTCCTTTAGGGGCACATGTGAAGGTTTACTCACAAGCACGGGTGACTTCCAAGGAGTAGCATCACCAAAACTTCACCACAGTATAAGTGATAGCCTCCCCAAACTGCATAGATGGCGCTCTCCTTTAGCTGCCTCTTCCACAAGCACTGAATAATTTCTAACATCTTGAAACTATAAATGGCTAAGGCAGAATTGTATACAATGTGGGGGGAGGGTGCAGAAGACAGTGGCTGAAAATTCAAGTGAGAGTCTAATGACCCTCCCCACCTCCTCTTATGAGGAAAGTCAACAGAGCAAATCTTGTGATGGTCTCTTGAAAGTAATCACAGTTGTTTTGGGTAAGATGGTTAGCAGCCCTGTCGTACCTGAAATATAACATTCAGGAAACACTCATAAAACAAGTGAAACAGATATAACTAGGGTGCAGTTTACAAAGTGAGGCATAGGACTTGTTCAATCTTGTTCTCTGATTACTCTTCATAGTTTTAGCAGGTATTCTGGATGATTTGGATTGTTTTGTGACAAGAAAAATATGTATAATTTAAAAGACATGTAATCTTATCCTCCTTCTATGTTTTTAAGACCTGTACTCATAACAAGTTCTTGAACTCTGCACTCACATCAAGTTATATCACTAGACAGTTTTGTATCCTGCTGGGTTAAGCTCTTATCTCCTATCTGAAATGTCTACATTATATCTTGGAGCAAACATGTGACAGTTTTCTGTTCCAGGGAGTCCACTAGTGATTTGACATAGCCTTTTGAATCCTCCTCAGAGTAAAAGCTTAAATGAATGAATAATATATATATAAACCCACTTGTGCTAAATAAAATTTAGTTGTATGTATATATGCTTCTTAATTAAACAATTGTAAGCAAAGCTATCAAGGCTGAGTAGAAGTCATGTTTTTGAAGAACTGATTATAATAAATACAATTTTGAGGTAACTGCAGGAACTAATTTAGAAAAAATAAATTATGGCTATTTCATTGGTTGCCATTATTTGAGGTATCGATAAAATTTGATGCAGAGTTGGGAGATGTTATGTGGTGTGGTATGGTACTTTTTTACTGGCTCATAGCATGTACATGCTGTCCTATGACATCCCTCAACATCAGAAAAAAGAGTAAAACAAATGAAAAAACTGTATGTAACTAGGTCTCGAGGAATTTACTTGCAATTCTAGCACTTGCAAGTAGAGGCAAAAAGAACAAGAATTTAGGTCTACAGCCTTGGGCTACATGAAACAGTTGTAAGAAACTAAAAACTCAAACCAATCAACAGAACAATTTCTTTAATAACTGTGTTCTAGATGTCATGCACTAGGTATGAAATGCCAAATGTCAAAATCTGACAAAAATAAGAGTACAATTTTTTCCTTCCCAATCCAGAGATCCCTTGCCAAATATCATTATTCAAAAAAATCTATGGATACCAAGTTAATACTTTGCTAAATGAAACTGTCTTGTCTCAAATTCATTAATGATCCTCCCGATTCTGCCACCTGAAACATGAGATTGGCAACCATGTGTCTGCATGGATTGTCAGAACTATTTAGGAAAAAAGGCTAAAGGCATACAAGGACTTTCTCTTGAAATGGCCCACCATTTTTCATGGTCTGAAGGAGTGAGCCTGAGAGGCAGTGTCCCAAGAGACTGGCCCCAGGATTGTTTTTCTCTACTGTTGTTATGTCTGTCTTGTCACTATTAATTAGCACGACTCTGGCTTTTAGTCCACCCTATTGGGCAAGATCTTCTGCAGATCAACAAGAAGATGAACTTTTGACAAATTAATGCTTTTTAAATGAATTAATGACTTTATAGAATTCCTGAATTGAATCAAATAATTTAAGAAGAAACTTAGGAAATAATTTTAGTATTTTGCTAGAAAGATGTAACAGTTAGAATCAAGAATAGAATGTGTCCCCATCATAGAATAGTAAAATAAAGGTTGCATAATAATGAATTACAATGAGCTTAACTATACAAAAGAGAAATAGGTTTGTAAAATTTGTGACTAAGAAAAAAAAAAAAATTATTCTAGTTAGAGTTCAAAGTTGAAGCCATGGTATTCACCACTATGATAAAAGATAGCCAATGAGACTGTTGCTTTGAACTTATAATGAGCTTATAGAATAAAGCAGTGCTTTTGAATCCTTTTACTATTAACATCCTTCTAACTTGCCTTTTGTAACATTTATCTATGAGGTAATTTTCTAGAAACTTTTGTATAAGAAAAATAAAAGTCAGAAAGAAAAAAAATAAAGAAAGTGATGACATTTGGGGCTCTTGCCCATCCACCTACCAAAATGCATGTGTGGCTTAAAAAGGGTTCTGTTTCATCCAAATGTATATATGTATGTGTTTGTCTATAAATACAAGTGTGGTATATGTACATATGTAAGTATACATGAACACTTGTGGGGCTGATAATACAGGGATCAGGGCCTGATTTTGTGTGTGTGTGTGTGTGTGTGTGTGTGTGTGTGTGTGTGTGTGTGTGTGAGAGAGAGAGAGAGAGAGAGAGAGAGAGAGAGAGAGAATGCATTTCTCAGCATATTGCCTACATAAAAATATTTAATTTTTTCCTTTTTTTTCTGGTTCATGAATAATGTTTTTGCTTCCACCTGGCCAGTGAGAAGTCCTTATACTTAGAGAGAAGAGAAACTAGTGCTTATTAGCACAAATAGTAAGAGAGCTGCTAGTAAAGAAACCAGCACTAATAAAGTACAGAAACAAAAAAAGAACGAGTTACATTTCCAGAGGCTATCGGCTTTTGGCTCCCAGAACAGTAAGAGTGAGCTATAAGGCCTTTGTCCAACTTTGTGATCCACTTCAGTACTTATGATGCCAGGCAGCAATGGGCATATGTCTCACACTGTCTCCATGTTAAAGTATGTTATGGGCCTATGGTGGCCTATGGTTGGTAAACATTGTACAATAGCAATTGTTTTTGGTAGCAAATTAAGTTTTGGTAGAATGGTTTAATTCATTATCTAATACATAGTGTTGTTTAGGATACCCTAAACTAACAAATTTGGTGTTTATTGTTTTAGTGTTTAAAGAAATTTTGCCTCTACAAAATAATAATGTGTAATGATCCTGCTTATATTATGCTCACAGTAAATATTACATTTGTTGATTATAAATAATTTCATGACATACATATTTAGACCTTCTACCTTTTATGATTTATTTTTCTGCTAATATATGACTGTAATTTTCATGTGTTTAATTATAAGCCACTACATAGAATATTCATCTACTTATTCATATAATCTAAGTAGACAGATGATAACGCTTATAGAGGATTCATAAAATATATAAATAAGAGTCATTTTCAGATTGTGTACATGACTTAGGTTTTTAATTTTTAGACACTGTGATCTTTTTACAATTTCAAAACTTCCTTAATTGTTTTCTTTTATAAAATTAACCCAGGTATCCATGTATTGTATTCTTGATTCTATAAAAGCAAGGATAGAAAAGTAGTTTCTATGAAGAAAAGAAAGTGACTTGTTTTTGGGAAGGGGTTTCAGAGCAGACAAGTGGAAGGAAGAGACCATAGAGCAATTCTTTTCAACCTTCCTAATGCTGTGAGTTTTTAATATAATTCTTCATATTATAGTGACCCCCGTGTATAAAATTATTTCATTGCTACTTCATAACTGTAATTTCCTACTGTTATGAATCATAATGTAAACATCTCTTGTACAGGATATCTAATATGCAGACCCCAGTGTTGGAGGAAAACACGTTCTAAAGATCACATGAACACTCAGGCAAGAAGCAAGTCTCATCATATATTCTGTGCTAAAGAATGACTTCATCTCAGTGGAGCTGACTGGCTTTTACTTCTCCTATCATAGCGGCATCCTCATGGATGGAGGGTCTCAGTTACCTTGTAGGGATCAAGGGTGTCTTGTGATCATTCCTCAGGCCTGCCTGATCCATAAGGCCACTGACGATCATGCTTTTTTACCCAAGGTCTTAACTAGTGGAGTCTGTGTTGATTTCAAGCTGCCTGTTTCATCACCACAAAGGCCAAGAAGGAGATGTTTGTGTCCATGCTGCAGCCTGAAGCCATTCTGCCAATGAGGGTCATACTGATGTGAGTCCCCTGCACTGTCACCTGAGGCCATGATAATGTCCAAGGTCTGGGCTGCCTGTGAGGGCCCTGTCTGGGCCCGTGGGCTCACTGCAGCCTGGAGTCATTTTAGTGGCCATACTGTCACCAGAAACCATGTGGAATCCCATGTTCCATGCTCCCGGTGACTGTAAAGAGCAAGAAGCTACTTTTTCAGTGATACATCAATGATTACAAACACAGTTGAGAAAGAGGGGACATGGAGGTTTAGTGACAAGTTTCTCTTCACCCCAAACCCCGCTTCTCCACTCCCAAAGTAGTGAACCCCATAAAGCCACTGATGCCAGAATCTTAGTTTCACACAAGGATGGCTTCTGGCATGGGGATGCAAGGAGAATCGTGGAGTTCTGTCAAAGGCAGGGCCACTGAGAATTTGATCATGCTCCAGGGTGTGTATACAGAACACAAGCTGGACTTGTTTTCTTGGGGGAGGGAGGGATGCACATGAAAGGACCGAGAAAGAAGTGTGATTGGTGTGTGCTGTACATATGTAAAAATTCCTAAAGTATCAATAAAAATCTTATGTTGGAAAAAAGTAGGTAATTTAGGAAAAATCCAGACTGCTCTAGGGAGAGCATTTTGATAAAACTATACTGCCCAAAAGAAGACTGTTAACTTACAGTACTGTATTTTCTCTGTAATTTTTTTAGACAGCTTAATTCTAATCCAGGGCTGGTTTCCTAAAACGCATTTTATATAGCAGAGAATGAACCTAAGTTTCTGTACATCTTGTTTCATTGCCCATGTGATAGAATTGTAGGGATGTACCACCTCACTGATGCGGTTCTGGGGAGTCAAACCCAGGGTTTTATGAATGCTGCCCAAGCTTGTCTGTGAATGAAGTTATACCTTTAGCCTGGAACATGCTTGAAATTTGACATTTTGTGCTAGTAATTCTATCCTTAATCCTGGTCCACTTTTGCCCATCAAGCCTTCTTTCTTCAAATAAACACAAAAACACAAACCACAGACTGGGTTTCTCTGAGCACTGAAAACTGTGTAACAAATTCATCCCCAGAAGTAAAACCTCACCTTGAAGTGGGAAGAAGGAAAATCTTTTATTTTATCATTGTCATATTCCCAAATATCTGCAAACCCTGGGAGCTAGGTAGACACAGAAAATTAAAACCATTTGTGCTATAATTAAACATTGATTTGTTGTTGTAAGGGTTTGGGAATAGGGAGTTAGTCTCAGAATACAGAAATTGCTTTGAAAAAACTATACTCAATGTAGAGTAGAGGCAAGCTCATGGGTCTGTCTGTTGGAGCTATGTATGCCCATGCTCCCTTATTGAAGGACATGGGTAGGGTTAACCAGATCTTCTCTTCAATAACAGATGAATTTCCTAAATCTATTTTGGCCATGCTTTTTGGCTGTGATTTTAAAAATCCATTTTTATTTTTAATCTTTACAATTATGAGATAAATGGTAGGCACATATTCCTGTCTTTTAAAAAGATAGAAGTGACTGAGAATTAACACACCGCTTTATTTAACCCATGGCACTGCCTGCAGGATGAAGCAAATGTTTGCTGGATTATAAGGAGCCTCTACATGACAGTCAGAACCAGAAGATGGATGAGTTCATGATAATTTCCAGAGCCTTATTTAGCAAATGCTGGTGGGTGTTTTTCATTGTTCATCTTCAGGGAGTGAAGATGACAAAAAAATGATCTGCAAATTTATAGGTGCAGTGTTCCTGCCCCAAATGTCCCTCCTCCATGCTTCTTCCACTGGGAATGTGAAAACTACAGTTGTAGACTCCTTCTGACAGGCAAAGCCATCTCTAGTTACTCTCTCTGCTCTTTTGTCTGTATTTCTGAAGCATGAACTGCAGGGATCACTCACAATGGCTTTCTTTGATAAAAATCAAAGTAGCAGTCAGGTCCCTTATAACTGTGGGGTCTGCAAGTCGGTTCTGGGAAGCCAGCAAGGGCCCAGAATGACTTCAGTACATTAAAAGCACCCTTTCTAGCTGGATTGTATTTGTGGAACCTAAAGGTAGAGGATTGCTGTGAGTTCAAAGCCATCATGGCACCCCTGTCTCAAAATCGAAACAAAAACAAGGATAACACCAACAGACATCCTAATTTGGAAGGGGAGACTCTCATGAGATTTTACCCTTCTACAGGCAGCTAAGGATTACTGCGAGCAGGAGAAATACTCTTTTCCAGGGAAGAAAACCCTAATTAGGTTATCCAATGTCCTATGGTCAATCTTGAAAGTATGTCTCTGTGTGTGTCTCTCTGTCTCTGTGTCTCTCTGTATGTCTGTCTCTCTGTCTCTGTCTATGACAGAATGTGTGTGTGTGTGTGTGTGTGTGTGTGTGTGTGTGTGTGTGTGTGTGTAAAACAACAATAAAAGAAAAGTAAGTCATGAATTTGAAGGAGAGCAAAGGAGTAGTAAATGGAAGGGCCTGGAGGGAGAAAAGAGAAGTAGGAAATGTAATTATGTTATGATCTCAAAAACTTACAGTAGAGCATTTTAAATAAAAAGAAGAACTCTATAAAGAGATCAAGAGTATTCTCACAGGTATTGAGTTGAATAATATGAAGGCCCAGGGTTCAGTCTCCAGACCAGACCAGAGTCTCGCCATGCACACCAGTAATCTCAGCCTCAGGAGGATCAACGGGAATATCAGAAACTCGGAGCCATTCATAGTTACATAGAGAAGTCAAGGCCAGCTTGGGATACATGAGACACTGTGTAAAACAATGTTCCTACCTTGGAGCTAAGCATTAAACAAACTATTGAAATTCCAATCCACATGTTCCTGAGTTGGAGGGAGGGCTATAGTGTTGCCAAAATCCCAATGTTTTCTTATACTATTACCTGTACTGGTTGCATTTTAAGGCTTACTGTTTGTTTTGTTTTTCCAATTTTTATTATTTTTATTTACATTCCCATCACTGCCCCTCTCAATCCCTCCCAAAAAGTCTCCTTCATCCCATCTCCCCTTGCATGGCTTCCAAGAGAATGCTTCCCTCACCTTCCCTTGAGGCCTCAAGTCCCTCAAGGACTAAGTGTGTTTTCTCCATTAAGGTTTGACGAGGCAGACCTCTGCTGTATTTGTGCCAGGGTCCTTGGACTGGCTTGTGTATGCTCCTGGTTGGTGGCTCAGTCTCTGGGAGCTCCCTGGGGTCTGAGTAAGTTGAGACTGCTGGTCTTTCTATGGGGTCGCCCTCCTCTTCAGCTTCTTCAATCCTTCCCCTAATTCAACCATAGGGGTTCCAGGCTTCAGTTCAATGGTTGGGTGAGACCTCATGAAGCTGCAAAGCTTTTGTAATGCAAAAGACACCATCAATAGACAAATTAGCAATCGAATATTGGGGAAAAATTTCACTAACTCTATATCTGACAGAGGACTAATATTCAAAATATATAAAGAGCCCAAGAAGCTAACCTCCAAAAGAACAAATAACCCAATTAAAATATGGGGTACAGAGCTAAAGAGAATTCACAACAGAAGAATCTTGAATGACCAAGAAGCACTTAAATGTTCAAAGTACTTAATCATCAGAGAAATACAAGTCAAAAAGACCTGAGATTTCACCTCACACCAATCACAATGATAAGATAAAACAACCTGCGTGACAACACGCTTGAGTTTTTTTATTTTACATTTTATCTGATAGGTAATTCAACAGTGGAATGTGAATGTAATCTCAAAGAAATTACCAATAATTTCATCCTACACATCGTTGCAAAAAAAAGGTAAGGGGCAAGGGAAACATCTGAATTGTATGTCTTCTATGTCACTTTCAATGTAGCTATGCCATTGAATATTAGCACCAGTCACTGATGGAGAGGTAACTATTGTCAGGGATCCTAGTTAGTACTTCATATACATTGCCTCATTTAACAGTTTCTGCAATGTTGCTAGCTTCATTATTTAGAGGAAGAAGCCAAAGATAAAAGATTACATGAATGGCTATAGAATTCACAGGACTGTTCAGCAACTATTTCTAGTCTTCCTCTTCCAGGGATCATGTTAGTCCTTGTGTTTGGGTGACCCATATTCCATTTTGACCAATGAGGTGGAAGTGAATGATCTGATGCTGTTTTCAGACTAGGTAACACTGCAGCTCAAGATTCCACAAACATTTTCCTCTTCTTCCATGGCTATATCCAAGATGGCATCTGTCTATCAACACACTACTCTCCCTGTACACACAGTATAAGAAGTAAACCTGTCTGAAGCAAACCTTTTCAGAAACCATGTTCCAAACTAAAGCATGTTAACCCCATATTGGTTTCTGCCAGATATTTGGTCATGGTGACACAAAAATAGCTAATACCCTAATGAAGTACATTCACCTCAACTGTTCCTCCTAAAGTTTGTATCATCTTTCAAAATTGTGTCAGAAATTGAGGGCCAAATCAATCACCAATGCAAGGATTATAGGAATATCTTCATATTAAAACTTGTAAAATACATTACAAGTTTCCACCCTTCTCTAGGTTATTAAATAATTATGCCCTTATATCTTATAATATGTTTTTTATTCTAGCATATATAAATGTGTATGGACATTGTTATAAAAACTATCCCTTATGTAAGTGTAATAATTTATTTTTAACATGTCACCAACACAGGACCAGCAAATGTGTCTTACAGAAACATTGAATGTAGAAATAAGGTAATGTGAATATTCACAGCTACAAGGAAAATGAATTCAAAACTTGAAATCAAGTGTTTTCATTTCACCCTGTTAAATGAAATGCCATCTCTACAATTATCTCCCATCGTTCCTATTCTCTCTGTTTAAGTAGGACAGAAACAAAGATTTTTTAAAAAGCATGTCTACTAAATGCTATATTCCAAGAGTTCACATTTTTTCTGAGGGATAGACTGTTAGCAAAGTGCCTTGTGCAAAATTGGTATGATGGTCACAGGTTGATAGGAAAAAGTAGTAAATTTAATCCTAGTTCTCTGTCTCTGTCTCTCTGTCTCTGTCTCTGTCTCTCTCTTGTCTCTGTCTCTGTCTCTCTCTCTCTCTCTCTCTCTCTCTCTCACACACACACACACACACACACACACGATATCATCAGTCTCTAATTTTTTGTATTTCTGTGTTTCTGTTTCTTTGTATTTAAAAAGAGATAATACTTTCAAAAGAAGTAAAACCGTCATTGAAAAAGGAAGCTATAGGACATTGTTACTGCAGTATATCCTGTACTCCTGACTAATATATGTGACTTGTATCTGTCAATGCAGATATTGCTTGAGTGCTAGGGTGTCGGCACCGCCAATCACAGACTAATAAGTATTTCAGTTAGTATTTGTCAAATAACCCAGATTCCACTTATATTTCTCTCTCTCCTTTTCTCTCTATACCCTTCTCTACCCCTTCTTCCTTCTCTCTCTGCCTCATATTCTCCCTCTCCAGCATCGATACAAGAGATACAAGGAAAGAGCTTAGTAATAATTAAAAGAAGTGAAGAAGGGAGAGATAAACAAAACAGGGTAACTGTGCTGACTAGGTTTATGTCAACTTGACAGAAGGTGAAGTCATTTTGAAGAGGGGACTTTAATTGAGAAATACTTCCACAAGATAGGCCTATGAACAAAGCCTATGGTGCATTTTTACTGAGGGTGATTGATGCGGGTGGGCCCAGTACTGTGGGTGGTGCCACTATAGGCTGGTGGACTTAGGGCATTTCTAACATCTCGAGAGTTGTAAGGAGGGCATGGTGGCAGTCAGCTTTTGCCCATGATCCCAAAGCATTTGAAGATAAAGCAGTTTAGAGTCTAGCCTGTACTATGTAATACAAACTAGAGTACAGCCTGCAGACCTAGTACATTCCAGCCAGTTTAGGCCAATTAATCAAGACCTTGTCAAAGAGATAAAGAATAAAAGAATAGAAGAAGGAAGGATACTAAAGCCTCCATGTGTGCAAACACCATTAAATCCTACAGACTAGTAGGCAAAGGCAGGGCACAACTATGAGGTCAAAGTCAGCCCTCCGGTCTGGAGGAATTCCAGGCCAGCCAGAGACACGTAGGACACTGCCCAGGAAAACAAAACAACCTACCCACCTACCTACCCACCCACCACACACACACACACACACACACACACACACACACACACACACACACACACACACACACACAAACACAAGCAAGCCAACAAGAGCTACAAACAAACAAACAAAAAACCCCAGAGCTTTATGCTCATATAATCTTATTGCCACCATTAATTTTAGTTAATGTAGAAACAGACTCACTCCTTCCCATATAGAATCTGGGAGATCATTTTCAAAAAAATATTTTTTCCATTGATTAAAAAAATATTCCCAGAAGCAGTCAAAACTGCTTAATCCAGATGGGACTCGTTTTATTTTTTTTATGGCAAGTTTAAAAAATTTATGTTTCTGGGGCAAATATAACCTTTTTATTAGGTTTAAGTCAGGGCAATATGTGGCCCAGGTTTGGTTACAACTTGGTGTGTGGGAGACTGAGGATCACTTGAACTTGGACCCTTGCCCCACCTCTCAAGAGCTAGAATTTTTGGGTATGTGCTCTTAACTGAAATATGCCCAGCCTGAACATATATCTTCCAAAACAAGCTCCCATTATGTTTAGGATTGGGTGTATGGGTGTAAAGGTGCTGCTTCAATGAGGTTTCTGATGTATTTTACCTATTTTTAGCACAGTCAAGAAGAGAGAGAAGGAGCAAAAAAAGAGTAATTAGGTTGGTGTCCTCTGACAAAAACCATTTCTCTTGAAAGAGAGGAGGATGGCAGATGTTGCCATTTTGTGCTTTGTCTTTCAGGGAAGGTGGACTGCTTAACCCACCTCATGCCAAAGCATCTTTCAATAAGAAGGCATCCGCAGAGGACAGTACAAGAGAGACGAGATGACTGTCAGAACTCCTATTCTTTTATTTCCATACGAGCCATGAGATTTCCTGTCCTGCTTCATCTTACGAATCTTATAGTTTTAGAAATCTGATGGCTCTACTACTCACAGTAAATAAATTTAAAAACCAAAAAAAAACAGTTCTTCCCTTTCCCTCACTCATTGGCTTGATATATTTGCCCTTGCTTGGCTAGACCTTCTGAAGAAAAAAAAAAATCTGCTTCTACATTCACCCGTAAAATTCGACAGATTGTTCTGGGTTCATATAGCCATTTCCTCAGTTTAATTGCTGGTCGTCCACCCCACACAGGCTTGCCCTTCCGAGTCTTGTGGATTTCTACCCACCCTCGGCTTAGTCATGCATATTCACTGCATTAAATTGCTTCCACCTGAGTGGCGTCCTGGCACAAATGCACAACATTTCAGCAGCTGAGCAGAAGGTTTCATAACGAAGCATTTTATAGCCAAGGTACAAATCAATGTTTCTAGCCGGGTGTAATATAACAGGTCTCTGCGACAGTAATAGGAAAATCCACCTAGTGACAAGACTCAAGAACCAGGTATCATTACATTTAGTTTTGTTACCCAAACCCAGGATGAACTTAAATGTCTTTGATTTCCAACTTGCTTTCCTACTCTAATAAGAGACCCTGTATTAATTTTCACAAAGAGTTCTGCATAGGCAGTTAAGTTTTGTCTGTCTTGTTTTGTAATTAGTTGTCGGTGAATAGGCCTCAGAATGGAAAGACAGAAAATCACATTTTCTTGGCATAGCTGTTAAATAAACTTGGTCCTCTTCTTCCTGGCATTTAGTCACAGGCATTTCAGCTGCCCTGAGTTAGGTATGGCCATGTGACTGCATTGAAGTGCAATGGACACAAATGAGTCTAGACCGGCCCAAACCCTCCAAACATGAGACTCAGGCATGTACATCCCTCTACCCAAGATAGATATGAACTCAGTCCAAAATCCAAATTGCATACTTAAAAGCTTAAGAGAGATTGCTTTTGAATTATATTTCATAGCTAGATTGCATGGTTTCCAGCATGAATTTTGTAGATACTAATATTGTGTTGTAAATAGCAAATGTACTTCTTTTATTTGTAGTCTATTTATTTGGGGAAGTAAGGTATTGTTAGCCCAGAGTGTTGGCTGGTTTTATACTAATTTGAGACAAGCTTATAGTCATTTTGGAAGAGGAAACTCTATTGAAAATGCCTCCCCACCTGATTGGTCTGTGGGCAAGTCATGGACTATTTTCCTGATTGATGATAGATGGGGGAGGGCCCAGGCCATTGTGAGTGGTACCATCACTGTATTGATAACTCTGGGTTCCATAGGAAAACAGGCAGAACAAGCAAGCCAGTAGACAATGTTCCTTCATAGCATCATCGTGAGTTCCTGTCTCCAAGCTCCTGCATTGAGTTCTTGCCCTGACTTCTCTAGATGATGGACTACAAAATTGGAAGACAAAATAAACCCCCTTCCTTTAAGTTGATTTTGGTCATGGTATTCATCACAGCAATACAAAACCCCAAATATCATACCAAGGTAGGTCTTGGAAGTCTTGCTATGTACCCAAGGATGACCTTGAACCCTAATTTTCACAAGTATCCTTTCCTCCCAAGTGCTAGTTTATAGTATATCCAGCTGTACCTTAAGAGCACTACTTTATCCCTACAGCAGGGATATGTTTTTATTCTGTGGAATTTGGAAAAATATTTCACACTGGTTTGCTAATGTTACCTGAAAGATGCTTTCAGGAAAAGACATCTATTGTAACATCTGAGAGAATAGAAGAAAAACCAAAAAGAATATAGAAAGTTGACTGCTCATGGTTGAGACTGGTTCTACCAGTCAAGAGATAAGAATCTCAAAGCACAGAGTCACAACATTCCTTATTATGATAGCATATATAGAAGCAATACCATTTTCCTTTTACTAAAATTATTTTCACATAAAATATCCTGATTGGGATGAGCTTCCTGTTCTCTAGTTCGCCATGCCCTGCCCCATCTGGTACCACTCAGCCCTTTCTGTCTCTCATTAGAAAAAAAAACAGGCTTCTATGGGACAATGATATGATATGATATGATATGATATGATATGATATGATAAAACAAAAACTATCACATCAAAGTTGGACAAGACAAACCAATAGGAAAAAAAGAGCCCAAGAGAGGGCACAAGAATCAGAGACCCACCCAATCATATGCTCAAGAATCCCCCAAAACCCACTAAATTGAAAGTCATAATATATATGCAGAGGACCTGTAGGTTAGAAAAAGAGAAAAGAATATATAAATAAAAATATAAAAAATAAGATAGCATCACTTTTAAAAAAGATATTCCAAATAAGTAAAACAAAATGCCCAGGCAAAAGACAGGCTGCACCTATATTAAAGGGTTATACAATGCCAGATGACTGAATTCAAGATTACAAAGACTTAAAATGCTGCAGATCAAAAACAAATTATTGTGAGCTATTTTTAGTCCCATAAAAAAGATAATTCATTGTGTAACTGACCCAAAATCCTTAATAACTATCTAAACCAGTGTTTCTCAACCTGTGGATTACAAAACCCTCTAGGGAAATTATTACATATCAAGATATTCTGCACATCAGACATTTTTACATTATGATTTATTATCAGCAAATTAGTTATGTAGTGGCAACAAAAGTACTTTATGGTTGTGGGTCATCAAAGCAACAGGAGAACTTCAATAAAGGGTAACACATTTCAAAAAGCTGTAGGTGAAGCACTGATCTAAATCTTAAAATGTATCTAGTAGACCATTGGGTCTCCACCCACCCGAAGCAAAGGAATGTCATCTGACAGCATCTTGGCACCTCTGCAGTTTTCCACCTTGCTGAAGCTATCTACCTGTGTGATTCCTCAATAACTCTTTTTCCTTATGATGCAAGTTCCATGTAACCATTTCTACAGTGCAACATCTTCTCCAGGCAACTAGAATCCTGTTTATGGTCAATGATATCTGGCTAAGAATAAATAACAGTCTATTTTGTGGTGAAGGATACGCTGTATTTACATAATGTATCGTTAAAATAGGGTGTGACTGGTAGATAGACGGCATCCAAAAGTTGTTCTCATCTTGTTCTCATCTCTCTCTCTCTCTCTCTCTCATTTTCTCTCTCTTCACACACAGAAAAGAAAAATGTTAAATATTAGGTGAAATCCATGATGTTTAATTTTAGCTTTATTTCCCCAGTTATAAATGTTCTAAGAATATTACTGTAACAAGATTACTTTTCTTTTGTTTTCAGTCAGGCACGTCTCTTAACTCCCTTTGTGACTTAATATTTTATTAAATTAGACTTCTTCTCTTGTCTCTCCAGGACTCTTTGCTAGTACCAAGCTGCATTCAGATGAGTTAGAGCATAAAGTAGAAGACAGGTAGATCTTATTACAGAATATGCAGGCATTTGAAGAATCTAACACTGACCAAATGGGCACTGTGGGAGGAAACACAGAGGAGAGTGGAAATAGACAAAGAGAGCTAAACTCTTCTGGCCTGCCTGTTGATGGAACTTTTATGTACTACTTTCTAAAGTCTCTGGCACAGGTGGCTTTTCTGTTCAGGTGATGTGGGCCAAATGGATTAACTCAGAAAGAACAGCATTTTCTTTTGTGTTCTTTGCCTTTCTAGGCAATAAACTGGAAAAGACTTCTTGACACTTCAGAAATTCATATCTCCTCCTGGGACAGAGATGAGACACATTTCAATCTCACATAACGTGTAGATTAAAACACTCAAGAGAAAATACATAGCAAATAGATTGTGGGGGTGTGACTAAGAGTGGTCCCCATAGGTTTATTTATTTGAGTGCTTGGTCGTCAGGGAGTTGAGAGGGTCATCAGTACTTGAGAGGGATTAGGAGGTATGGCTCTGGAGGTGTGGCCTTATTGAAAACAGTTGTTATTTGGAGTGGGCTTTTGAGGCTTCAAAAGTGCAAACCAGGCCCAGTGTCTCTCTCTCTTCTTGCTGCTTGTGGATCCAGATGAAAAACTGTCAGCTACTTCTCCAGTGCCATGTCTGCCTGAGTGTCGCCCTGCTACTCACCACGATGACAATGGACTAAACCTCTGAAACTATAAACAAGTTCCAATTAAATACTTTCCTTTATAAGAGATGCCAAGGCTATGGTTTCTTTTCAAAACAATAGAAACACCAAGACATAAATCTCATATATATATAAAAATAATCATAGTTTACCTCTGCTACTTCACATTTTTAATATAGTATTTTAAATCACTGTATACTTTCCCTTTTGCATTATTTCATTTTGCTTCATCTTCATAGCAATATAGAGCGTGTGCGTTACAGGTGCGTATTTACATTTTACAGGTATAAAACCTGAAGCAGTAAATGCACACATGTGAAGGTGAAACAGGAGGTATATTTTGTGTTATGCATGCCTGAATGTATGATAGAGGTGCACACACACACATATACACATATATGAATGTACATGTGAAGGTTAACTGAGATATATATATACACACACACATATATACATACACACATACATGCATACATACATACATACATACATACATACATACACACACACATACACACCGACCTTTAAGTGTTGTTGGGATCTCAGATGGTTACATGGAGGAGTTGTTCTCTGGGATCCTAGCTCCCTGATTAGGAAGAACAGAGTTTTACTTGACCCTCCTCAAATAACCGTTGTTTGTTTTCTAGAGAGTCTAGTAAATGAGAAGGCTAGTTTTAGTAAGTATGATTTTATCTTCTCTTGCAATCCATGGTTAAGCTGAGGAGGAAAGATAAGTATCATTATTACCATTCACATCCCACGGATTAATTTCCAAAGAGAGGCACTGTAAGGCTAAAAAATGGAGGTCAGTTGCAAAGTGCCCGCTCAACATCACATAAAAACCAAGCATGGTGTTGAATGCCTGTAATTCCATTAGCTCAGAAAGTTAAGGAAGGAGAATCAGAAGTTTCAGGTCAGCCTTGGCTACACAGTGCTTTTGAAACCAGAGACTAGCATGGGCTACATGAGACTCCGTTGCAAAATGGGGAATAGATAGGCAATTACTGGGGACCACACATAATTAGAGCAAATGGTGAAACTAGTATTGGTTTCCTACTATCTGATATCATATATGCATACAATGTATTTCTGGGTCAATATTCAGACTCCCACCCTCCCAACTTTATAATCCACTGAATTCAATTAGTGCTGCCCCATTTATACATGGATGGGACAACCTGGTGAAGCATTGCAACCCATCAGGGACTACACACCCATAAAGAAAACAGTGTCCCTTAATTACCAACTGTCATCTTCCTCAGCCAGCAGTCAGATCATATTCCCATCCCCCAGTCAGGTTGTACTGTTGACTGGCTTGTTCTTGTGAAGACAACATGAAATTGTTGAGTTTAAGAGTGTGTTCAACCTTATCACACACAGAAGACTGTTTTAGCCAGTCCTCCCCAATGTTTGCCTTACAGCCTTTCTCTGTGTCTTTGTCCTTGATTTGCCTTTTGAGCCCTTGTGGTATGCAAGGAACATTCTGCAGACACATATTCTCTGCACTTTGGCCAGTTGGGGAGTTTCCTTGTGTTAAGTGCTGTCCCCAAGCTTCTCTGATAAATGTTGAAGGTTACTCATCTGTGGCTTTCCACCCAGCCGGAATCACACAGGTCCCACATGCTGGCAGCACATGAGGATCTGCAGAGAGCTGGAACAAACAAAAGGACTGTGGGGGCAAGAGTCACAGGCTTTTCTTTTAAAGTGGCCTGACCCAGAGCAAAGGTAAAGAGCTGCACAAATGGGGAGGGCTACCAGGTGTCCAGATAGGAACTATCAAAGCCCATAGAACCAGGAACTTAGGCACAGCGCTATCAAGGGAGGGTCTTGACTGCTAATGGTTTGAAATTGGGCCACCAAAAACGGGGATCATGCCAATGTAAAGCCCAAGGACAGAGGAGAAGTTTGCTATCTGGCATGTACACCCAAATCTTAGTAAGGTGGCTTGTCAGTGTATACGCCTTTCATCAGTCTTAGGTGCCTCACTTTCATAGCTAGCTCAGGCAAGGTGGTGGCTTATTGCTATCCTGGTTTCTGATATGTTTTTTGAAAGTTCATATGGGTCCATTTATTCCTAACTTAATTTGATAAATTCACAGTGATTTTTTACCAACAGTAAAAAATTAGGAGGTCAGTGTAGATGGCTCACTGGGGAACTGCTCTTGTTGCCAAGCTCTGGACCTGGTTCAATCCCCTGAACCCACATGATGAACTGACTGCTGACCTCCACTTTCATGATGTAATATGAGCATATACCAGAACATACACAAACATAAATAAAAAATGAACATAAATAAAATGTAAGAAAAGGGCAAGTTATTGATCCGTTCGTGCCTTACTGCCATGTTGCACAGTTGGGTTTTTTCAGTAAATAGGTTAGGACAATATCTGGTGACATCTTTTACTTGCCCAAATAAAAATTTCCAAGTGATTCAACTTGCCTTTGTACTTAAAAATGGAATAGCTCAGGATAAATTTCATTTTTGTAAAATGGAGTCACTTGGGGGCAGGGCACAGACTGTTATCCGCTTGGGGGAAGAACACAGCCTGCTCTTTTAATACACAAAGATTTTAAATTATTTTTTATTTTTTCCTTCTAGATTCTGTCTTCAGGAATTCATTTTGCATTTAAAAGCACTCCCAGCAATAAACCCAAATCAAGTCACTCCATGAGCTGACAGCTGTTAAAATAAGTACACACACACACACACACACACACACACACACACACACACACACACACACACACGCACAGAGGGGGGGAGGGAGGGAGGGGAGAGAGAGAGCATGTTTTTAATTTATGGGTTTTAGTTATTCTGAAATACCCAGTTCTAACGATGATGGGTCTAGAGCATAGAAAATATTTCCTTAAATACTACATTTTAAGATTAATATATAAACTACACATGTCCTGTCAGTTGTTGAAATGTACATTATGAAACCATAAATGTGAAGTAAAGCTCTAAATTGAATTGCCAATAAGTAATATTGACACTACTTTAATATTAAGTAATTTGAACCACAGTTTGACTAGATAGATTTTATAATAGTCCTAATACAATGCTTATAACTGGAAAACACAAAAATTAAAAAGAATAACAGGAGACAACTATGCACATTTATTTATTATAAGTGTTAAGTATAATACAGGGAGCCTAGAAATGAAAAACCCAATGAAACAAAGGAAAACTAACTATATTGTATGATCATGGAAGCCAGAAGTGGGCATTGGATTCCCTGGAACTGAAGTTATAGGCAGTTGTGAGCCATTCTGCATGGCTACTAGAAACTGAACTTGGAACTTGGGTCCTCTGGAAGACAGTAAGTGTTCTTAGCAGCTGAGACATTCCTCTAGCCCAGTTCAAATGCAATAAATTGACAAAATCATATAACCAACACTAAAAAGTTTTAAAAAAATAAAATGTCTTGCTATTTTATAATTACAAATTGGCTAATGAGATGTCCAGCAGGCAAAGGCATCTGCTGCCGTCAACCTCTCAACCTGAGTTTGATTCCTGTGACTAACACAGTAGGAAAAAACTGAACTTCAAAAAGTTGTCCTCTGATGTCTATCTTAGGCACACATATTCCCCCATCTATCTATCTATCTATCTATCTATCTATCTATCTATCTATCTATCTATCTATCTATCTATCCATCTATCTATCTATCTATCTTTCTATCTATCTATCTTTCTATCTATCTATCTATCTCTCTGTCTCTATATGTCTTTCCATTAAAAAATAAAATATAATTATACTTCTTATTTTCTCACAAGTCCTTTTGCTCATTGAATTTAATCAGTATCTTCCTATAATTAATTTGAAGGTAGATACTGTTCTTCTACCTTTCTGATAAATTTGTATGTTTTGCTCAGAAAGGAACTCAGTTTTGTCCAACTTGGCAGGATTTATATATTTAAGAACAAGCATTACAAGGGGAGAATACTGAAAAAACAACAGATTCTTACCCTTTTACGATGAACTTTTTAGACAACTGTTATTTTGCTAGGCAGAAATTTAGGGCATCCTCCTATACTCATGGAAGGCATTACCTTTTGGTAATTATTACATGATTTTGTAGTGGTTTGTTATAGCAGAGGCCTTAGAGAAGGCCAAAGGAATTAGCACAAATCTTAAATACAGATTTTCTAGGTTAATATTGCCCATCACATAAGTTCTTCATCCTGAGACCTTTAGTTTACATCTTTTGACATGAGATGTATCACCTTTTTGAATTGAGGTGTTATTTCACTGATGATCAGTCCTTAGTAGATTTAAATATGTGGATTGTACTTTATTAAAAGTTTGGTCATCTTCGGTGCAGGCGAACATCACTTGAAGTTAATATGCCTTTACATTGTTTTTTACCTGGGCTGCAGGGTAGTTCATTTCATTCTTCTGTGTTCACTGCTTATTATGTAACTAAGAGACCAACCCAACAAAAGCTTCGCTCATAACCAGTAAATACGATGCATGTGAAGAGGGAAACCACTTTTACTCTTCTTGAATTTACTTCACAGTCTTAAGACAACTAATTATGAATTAAGCAATTTTAGAAATGGAGGCTGCCGTGAAGTTGAGGCTCCATATATCGCTGCAAGTTTGTGTGACAAAAATATATCCATCGAACAGTGATTTGCAAAGCTTTATATCTCAGTTATGTCTCTCCAGAAAAAACTGTCGAACCCTCTTTACTGTTAGCTGTATTATTTTTTCACTTTCATTTAAACCACCCCCCACCCACACACACATTAAATACTATTTGGGGGGGGCTTAGAAAACACTGACTCCAATATATGGTGGAACTTTTGTTTTGTTTTGTTAGCATGCTGAGTAACTTAAAGACCATGAAAATGACTTAAAAGCAGTCTTGCTACTCTTACCTAAAGGAAATGAAATCTCTCTCACCCTCCCTCCTCCCCTCCTGAATTTCCTCCTCACCTGCTTTAAGGCCAGACTGTAAGGTTGCCTAGGGAACATAATTGTCATCCAGTCTTCCCATGTCCCATTATGGAAGCTCGAGATTGAAAGATTGGGGAACTATGGATGTCCATCTTCCATTACATGGTAATATTGTCCCTTGGGCTCATTATAAATCAATACCAGAGAGTGTTTCCAGTTCTGTCCATTCTTCTGATAATCATTTCAATATCTTCAGATTTGACCAACAACCCTGATCTCCTTTTTTTTTTTTTGCACAGAAATGTGCCGTAAGTGTTTATGGGCATGCCTGTGAGATGGGTAACTTTTGCTCCCTCAATTCCATATGGTTGTTCCCCGGGCTTAAAAGGCATAAATGTGTATATCCTTTCTATTTAGTCTTTGCTGATTTATTTTTCTGTAAGCCCTTTCTGCACTAACAAACTAGCTAGGAGCACAACGTTGAGGAGGAAAGTCATGAGAACTGGAGAGTGTACAGGCCTGAGCACAGAGCAACTCACTGTAGTGAAGAAGGGATTAGAAAACCCTTGATTGCCACTCACACAAGTCTGGAAAGGGTGAATGTAAATGTGACTGGGGTAAGTCAGGAGGGAAATCCCAAGTTGAGGAAGTGACAGGAATAAATGTGCAAAGTTGATAATGACACTGAAATATTTGAGGGTAGGCTAATTCATTCTGGCATGAATTTAGAGAAAAAGCAGGGAGTACTAGAGGATAAGGAAGTGGCTCAGGGTCAAATCACAGAGATTTTTTCGTGGTATTGAAGAGACTCTGGATGCTTCTCTTCTATATCAAGATGAATAGATACACTGATCTAGGGTAATGAATGATTCCACTGATTTAGGTGTGTGTGTGTGTGTGTGTGTGTGTGTGTGTGTGTGTGTGTGTGTGTGTGTGTGTGATCTAGGCAGAGCATAGAAAAGGGCCTAGAAGAGAGAGGATGCCCTAAGGGTACAGGTTTCTTTGAAGGTGTCGAATTACTGAAATAGAGAGGAAATACCCAATTTAGGAGCTGCTTCTGAGATAGTTCTCAGTAGGATGTCTTGGCGGAGTGCAAGGGGAAGAAGATATACTTGCCTGAGGTGGAGGGTCTGGGGGAATGATGATGGTGTCATCTGAGAAAGGAAATTTAGAAGCAACAGCAGAGTGGAGGTGAAGCTGACTAGCCTGATGCTTGACATGTTATAGTAAAAGCACCTGTGAGTCAACACCACCATTTTGTGCTGAGTCTTCTAAGGCGACATACTTGTGAGGTCAAAGAGCACTTATAAAGTCCTCATGCCACACGCTCTAACTATAACAGAAAAATCAGGGTAACTGAGAACAGAGAGATAGGTTACAAAAAAAAATTGCTAACAGTCTTCAAAATTGTCAGTACCAGGCCTGCAGGCCTGCAGATGTAACTCAATGGTAGAGCTCTTTACCTAGAAAATAGGGGGCTTTGGATTTTACGCAAAATACTTTAAAAAAACCCACCTCCTGTCCAAGTGTCAGTGATCATATAAGACTGGTGGGAAACAAAACATTCCAGATTAAAAATGATTAAAGGGACAGTACACTGCAATGGCTGATCCTGAATAGAATCTTGGATCCC
Organism: Rattus rattus; assembly: GCF_011064425.1. Taxonomy (NCBI): domain Eukaryota; kingdom Metazoa; phylum Chordata; class Mammalia; order Rodentia; family Muridae; genus Rattus; species Rattus rattus. The sequence goes on from NC_046172.1 coordinate 31,369,444, forward strand.
TCAGAAAGTCATAAAAGTCAACAATAACAACAAAACACATTTGGGCTTACCAGGTGGCTCAGCATATAAACACACTTGCTGCCGAGCCTTAAAACCCCAGTTCGATTCCCTCAAGTTATCATATAGAAGAGAACAAAGCAGTTGTGCTCTGGAAGCTATTTGACCACTTGTAAAATCAGTGATGGCGAAGTAGTGATCCAAAGCACAGCTGCTTAGAGACATGCAGATATTTTTTCTGGGAAGTGACTGAGCTCAAATTGTCTTCTTATCTACCTGAAGAGTATGATTTGACTCAGTTTTACATCTATTGCAATTGTTTTTCACCCTAATTGTGTTCTATGGGATTCCTCTTTGACAGTAAATACCTTTAGCAGTTTATTCATTAATGAGATGAACATAATCTGAAACACACATTTATTTTTGCATAAGAAAGTCATGCTTTTAGTTAAAAGGTTACCTTTAAATGTATCGGACCCAAAATGTGGTCATCTTACATATCAAATTTAGTTTAACTCTTCTTTTTGGGTGAACATGGGGAATAGAGAAAATAAGCCTCTATGCCTGTCACACTAAAAACATTCAGACATAAAATAAGCACACACCACAAAACATTCACACACACACACACACACACACACACACACACACACACACACACACATGCATGCACACACACAGTTCCAAAAAAAGTAGGCTGTGGGAATGATGGGCCATGAAAACAGTCTTAAACCCATCCACACCAAAAGAACAGTCTCTAATCCCAACAAGGGACCGTTGCAATCTAGTAGCAGAAAGCCTCTTTATTTCTAGTGAAATGCCACGTTTAATATTTCGGTACCCATGATTTTTTAAGGGGTAGAGATGGGGTTTTCTTATGGATGTGCTTAGGGGTTTCTCAGCATGACACATCAAGTTTTGGACCTGAGGATACTTTTGTTTCGGTGGTTCTGTGCCCCTGTAGATATTTAGTGCAGTATTCTTTTGGCTTTACCCCTGGATTTTATACTTGATAACCCGAATGGCCCAAAACATTGCCAGTTGTCACTAGAAGTAAAATCACTACCAGTTGTAATTACTGATCCGTTTTATTGAAGACCCTTTACAGATAACTCCTGGAAAGAGAGAATCTCCTCAGACAAGCAAGTTTAAACTGAATGCCAGAGTAGCACCCAGGACCTCAACTGTAATATTGAGTGGCCATATCAAGATACAGGATGCTTTGTGTAGATGATTCTGTAAATCTTAAAAGCACAGACAGCATCTATAAATTTTATAATACATATTTCATATGAAATAGTAATATAAAACCACAAGAATTGTGAATAAATGTATACCAATTTAATACGTCTTGAGGAAAAAAGAACAGGTTAAAGTAAAAAAGGAAAAGCCAAGGATTTCAATGATATTTTCCCTTTGTTTTTATTAAGAGGTATAGTGTCGTAGACAGTGAGTTCATCTCTCATCTAGTTCCTATATTCTCCTGACTTAGTGCTTATCTTAAAGTTGGCACAAATCATTTCCTAAAATATGTTTTTACATTCTAATAACAAACTTTTGATTTATCAAAAGTTTAAAAGAAAACCAATTTTTTCTTCAGTGACTAAAATTCAACAATTGATAAAACTCTCCAGTACTAAGTGTCCTTTCCAAGGACAACAATACAATGGAATAATGTAGTTGGAAATCAGTAAAGTGTTAGTTAAATGTATGGGAGGGCAGGATTTTGAACTTAAATTCTTACAGCCCATTAACTCTCATTCAAATATAAAGGTACATTGGTATAAGTTTTAGTGTGCCAAGATTTAGAAAATTCATTTCCCTCATAATTGAGAGGAATTATTATGAAAATAATTCACCGCAAACAAAATACATTCCAGGCAATTATTCTCAGTGCTGTTGAGGCTACAAATGTCCACAATACCTTCACTTTGGAAACGGACATGATGACGGCACTGCATTCTTCTTTTATTTTTTAATTATTTTTATTTTGAGATTATACTATATCACTCCTCCCTCCTCACACTCTCAAGGCTACCTCCTCCTTGCTCTTTTTCAAATTCATGGCCTTCTTTATTCATTATATGTATGTATATAAATATAGTGTGTATACATGTGTGTTCCATATACAAACGCCCAACCTGACCAATCTTTATAATGTTACTTTGTATATATGTTTTCAGGGCTAACCATTTGTTATTAGATAACCAAGTGGTTGTTTTCTCTTGGGAAGAACATCTCTCCTCCTCTCAGCATTCCTTATTGCCTGTAGTTCATTGTTTAGGTTTGAGGCTCTCCTGATTGTCCTCCCCCAAGAGTTCAGCTCTTCATGTTAGACAGTCATGTTCATGAGACATTATTGGGGTAGCTTTGGACATTATTAAGAAATACAATCAGCAAACCTCTGATCCTGTGGCTCTACCATCTTTTCTGCCCCCTTCTTCTGCAATACCCCTGAACCTTAGTTACAGGAGATTTGTAGATGTACTCTTTTGGGACTCAGTCTACAACTCCATTTTGGTTGGTTTTAGTTTTCTGTAGTGGTTTTCATCTGTTGCAGAGAAGAACTTTTCTTAATGATATAGGTGAGTACTACACTCTATCTGTGGGTATAAGAAATATTTAGAATATATAGTTAGGTATTATGCTGGTTTAGTAAAGTCGCGTTTGTAGGTTCTCCTCCAGGATCTCTGACTTTTTACTAATATGGGAGAAGTTGACTTAGGTTTACAGTGCCAGGCAGTATTTCTCTGTTGAGTTGCTCTTCATGTCAATCAGAGAGCTGTTGATTACCACCAAGATGTGTGTATGCCGCTGCTGCTCCCTTTATGATTATTGTTTCAGTCTGGTAGTCACTGGAGTTCATAGGCATCATAGCTGGGTAGTACTGTTGGTTGCTTCCCTCCCTTGAAAGCTTACACAGTACTTTCTGGTACCATGAAAGCTAGTCCTCCTGGGAGTCTTTCAAATCATTGCCACCTCAAGAGTCTCTGAGGCCTGTGTCTGAAATACATGCTGGACATCATAGGATTTCTACCTTTTGATCTCTTGGGGGTAATCAAGACAAAAGCAATACTTGTAATGTTTGGAGAGAGTCTTGACACTACTCCAGCATCTCAAAAGAGGTGAGATTTTGTTAGATAGTCTGGTTTGGAAGGAAGTATTGTCAGATTGGCAGGTATGAACAAAGCATCAAAATGCAGTCCGTTGTTGAAACATGGTCCAAGACTGTGGATATTGTAGAGTTGAATGGAAAGATTAGTTCCAGGTGAGCAAATAGCAACAGGGTGGGCAGAAGCAGGTCAGATGGATGAATGACAGCACTGCAAAGAGGCTATGTCAATAGCAGGAACCAAACCTAACTGAAACCCCTGTGACAGATGGGAGTTCTCTGCCTGTTTGCCAAATTATGTACATTGGGAAGTCAGAGGTTGTCAGGATAATAGAATGGTTACCATTGTGGTGTTACATGTCCCTCATCTTATGGGGGTAAAGGAGTTATATAGCCTTTTCAGTTTGTTATGTCTAATGATCCCTCATGCCTTCTAAGCCTGGTGTGATTGTAATAAGCCCATGTACTCCCACAATTCCCCATCTTACCGTAATAAATTTACAAGGTGATACTTTTTCACTTTTGTTTTCTTTTTTATTGGATTTTTTTTTATTACATTTCAAATGTTATCTCCCTTTACCGGTTTCCTGTCCATAAACACCCTATCTCACTCCCTCCCTACTTCTATGCTAGTGTGTTCCCCACTCATCTACTCACCTCTTTAAACATCACCTCTGCCCCTGACATTCCCCTGCACTGGAGGGTCGGCTTCTCAAGCAGCATCATGGGCTTCTCCTCCCATTGATGGCTAACAGGGCCATCCTTCTGCAGCTGGAGCCATGGTCTCCATGTGTAGACTTTGGATGGTGGTTTAGTCCTCAGGATTCTGGTTTGTTAATCGTTGTTTATGCGTGTTGTAACCGTTTTGAAACGGCAATCCTTTCTCTAACTCCTCCAATGGAGACCCCTTTCTCAGTTCAATGGTTGGTTGCCAGAGTCTGACTTGTATTGTTCATGCTCTGGCAGAGTCTCTCAGAGATGGCTATATCAGACCCTGTCAGTATGCACCACTTGGCATGAGAGCAACAGTGACTGGGTTTGGTGGATGTATGTATATGGGCTGATGCCCAGGTGGGCAGGCTTAGATGGCCTTTCCTGAGTCTCTGCTCCACACATTGTCTCCATATTTCCTCCTGTGAATATTTTTGTTCCTCTTCTAAGAAGGACTGCACTTATCCTTCCTTCTTTGTGAGCTTCTATGTGTTCTGTAATTGTATCATGGTTATTCCAAAGATTTGGGCTAATAGCCACTTATCAGTGAAATGTATAACATGTGTGTGTGTTTTTTAGATTAAGCACTCTCACTCAGGATATTTTTCTAGTTCCATTCATTTGCCTATGAATTTCATGAAGTCATTGTTTTTGATAGCTGAGTAATATTCCATTGTGTGTAGATGTAACACATTTTCTGTATCCATTCTTCTGTTGAAGGACATCTGGGTCCTTTCCCAGTGCTTCTGGATATTAAAATAAGACTGATATGACATAGTAGAGCATGTGTCCTTATTATACATTGGAGTGTCTTTTCAGTATATGCCCAAAAGTGGTCTAGCTGGGGCTTCAGGTAGTACTTTGTCCAATTTTTCGAGGAACCTTCAGACTGATTTAGTGTTTGTACCAGCTTGCAGTCCCACCAACAATGGAGGAGTGTTCTTTTCCACATGTGTTCACCAGCATCTGTTTTCACCTTGGAGTTTTTGATTTTAGCCATTCTGACTAGTATGAGGTGGAATCTCAGTGTTGTTTTGATTTGCATTTCCCTGATGACTAAGGTTGTTGAACATTTTTTGGGTGCTTCTCCAACCATTCAATATTCCTCAGCTGAGAAGAATTCTTTGTTTAGCTCTATTTATTTTTAATAGGGTTATTTGATTCTCTGGAGTCTAACTTGAGTTCTTTGTATATATTGGATATTAGCCTCTGTTGGATGTAGGATTTTAAAGATCTTTTGCCAATCTGTTGGTTGCCTTTTTTTATCCAATGACAGTGTCCTTTGCCTTACAGAAGACATGCAGTTTTATGAGCTCCCATTTGCTGATTCTTGATCTTAGAGCGTAAGACATTCGTGTTCTATTCAGGAAAATTTCCCAATGGCCACGTGTTCTAGGCTCTTCCCACTTTTTCTTCTACTAGTTTGAGGTATCTAGTTTGATGAAAAAACTTTTGATTCCAATGGACTTGAACTATTCTATAGGGCTGTAAGAATGGATCGATTTCCATTCTTCTACATGCTGACCTCCAGTTGAACTAACACCATTTGTTGAAAATGCTATCTTTTAACCAGTGGTCCGTCAATGGTCAAGTGACCGTGGTGTGTGGTTCATTTCTGGGTCTTCAATTCTATTCCATTGATCTACCTACCTGTCTCTGTACCAATACCATACAATTTTAACACTATTGCCCTAAAATACAGCTTTGAGGTCAGGGATGGTGATTCCCCCAGGAGTTCTTATTGTTGAGGATAGATTTATCCTGGGTTTTTTATTCCAAATGAATTTGCAAATTGCTCTTTTATCTCTATGAAGAATTGAGTAGGAATTTGATGATTGCATTAAATCTAGATTTCTTTTTCGCAAAATGGCCATTTTTACAATAATCCAGCCAATCCAAAAGCATGGGAGATCTTTTCCATCTTCTGAGATCTTCTTCTGCTTTCTTTCTTCAGAGACTTGAAGTTCCTGTCATACAGATCTTTAACTTGCTTGGTGAGAGTCACACTATGGTATTCCATGTTTTTGGGACTATTGTGAAGGGTGTCACTTCCTAATTTCTTTCTCAGCCTGTTTATCCTTAAGTAGAGGAAGGCTACTGATTTGTTTGAGTTAATTTTATACCCAGCCACTTTGCTGAAAATTGTTTATCAGGTTACAGTTCTCTGGTGGAACTTTTAGGGTCACTTAAGTATAAATCATATCATCTGCAAATAGTGATATTTTAACTTCTTCCCTTCCAATTTGTATTCCTTTGACCTCCTTTCGCTGTCCGATTGCTTTGGCTAGGACTTCGAGTACTATATTGAATAAGTAGGGAAAGAGTGGGCAGCCTTGTCTAGTCCCTGATTTTAGTGGGATTGCTTCAAGTTTCCTCCATTTAGTTAATGTTAGCTACTGGTTTGTTGTATATGGCTTTTTACTTTGTTTAGGTTGGGCCTGAATTCCTGATCTTTCCAGGACTTTTATCACAAAGAGGTGTTGAATTTTGTCAAATGCTTTCTCAGCATCTAATCAAATGATCATGTGGTTTTTATCTTTGAGTTTGTTTATATAGTGGATTATGTTGATAGATATCCACAAGCATAATTGTGGTTTCATAGAAGAATTGGGTAGTGTTCTTTCTGTTTCTATTTTGTGAAATACTTTGGACAGTATTGGTATTAGGTCTTCTATGAAGGTCTGATAGAATTCTGCACTAAACCCATCTGGTCCTGGGCTGTTTTTGGTTGGGAGACTTTTAATAACTGCTTCTATTTGTTTAGGAGTTTAGGATTGTTTAGATGGTTTATCTGATCCTGATTTAACTTTAGTATCTGGTATTTGTCTAGAAAATTGTCCATTTCCTCCAGATTTTCCAGCTTTGTTGAATATAGGCTTTTGTAGTCAGATCTGATGATTTTTTTAATTTCCTCAGATTCTGCTGTTATGTCTCCCTTTTCATTTCTGATTTTTTTAATTTGAATACTGTCTCTTTGCTCTCTCGCTAGTCAGGCTAAGGGTATATCTATCTTGTTAATTTGCTCAAAGAACCGGCTCCTGGTTTTGTTGATTCTTTATATAGTTCTTTATATAGTTCTTTTTATTTTTACTTTATCAACTTCAGCCTGAGTTTGATTATTTGCTGCCTTGTGCTCCTCTTGGGTATGTTTGCTTTGTTTTCTCCTAGTGCTTTTAGGTGGACTGTCAAGCTGCTAGTGTATGCTCTCTCCTGGGTAAGATTTGCCTTCATTTTCATTAAATTTTAAAATATCTTTAATTTCTTATTTCTTTCTAGACCAGGTTGTCATTAAGTCCAGTTTTGTTACGCTTCCATATGTATGTGGGCTTTCTGTCTTTCTTTTTTTATTGAAGACCAGCCTTAGTCCATGGTAATCTGATAGGATGCATGTGATTATTTCAATGTTCTTGTATCTGTTGAGACCTGTTTTGTGAAGGATTATATGGTCAATTTTGGAGAAGGTGCCATGAGGTGCTGAGAAGGAATACTCTTTTGTTTTAGGATGAAACGTTCTATAGTATATGTTAAATCCATTTGGTTCATAACTTCTGTTAGTTTCTCTATGTCTCTGTTTAATTTCTGTTTCCATGATCTGTCCATTGATGGGAGTGGGGTGTTGAAATCTCCCACTATTATTGTGTGAGGTGCAATGAGTGATTTGAGATTTAGTAAGGTTTCTTTTATGAGTGTAGGTGCCCTTGCATTTGGAGCATAGATATTCAGGATTGAGGGTTCATCCTGGTGGATTTTTCCTTTGATAAATATGAAGTCTCCTTCCTTATCGTTTCTGATAACTTTTAGTTGAAAGTTGATTATATTCTATGTTAGAATGGCTACTGCAGCTTGTTTCTTAGTACCATTTGCTAGGAAAGTTGTTTTCTAGCCTTTTACTCTGAGGTAGTGTCTATCTTTGTTTCTGAGGTGGGTTTCCTGCATGCAGCAAAATGCTGGGTCCTCTTTTCATCTCCATTCTGTTAGTCTATGTCTTTTTATTGGGGAATTGAGTTCATTGATATTAAGAGATATTAAAGAATAGTGATTGTTGCTTCCTGTTATTTTTGTTGTTAGAGTTGGAATTATGTTTGTGTGTCTCTCTTCTTTTGGTTTCATCGCAAGGAGATTATTTTCTTGCTTTATCTAGGGTGTAGTTTCCCTCCTTGTATTGGAGTTTTTCACCTATTATCCTTTGTAGGGCTAGATTTGTGGAAAGATATTGTGTAAATTTGGTTTTGTCATGGGATATCTTGGTTTCTCCATCTATGTTAATTGAGAGTTTTGCTGGATATAGTAGTTTGGGCTGACAATTTTCTTCTCTTAGGGTCCATATTATATCTTCCTGGGATCTTCTGGCTTTCATATTCTCTGGTGTAATTCTGATAGGTCTGTCTTCATATGTTACTTAACCCTTACTGCTTTTAATATTCTTTCTTTGTTTTGTGTATCTGGTGTTTTGACATGGGAGGAATTTCTTTTCTTGTGCAATCTACTTGGAGTTCTATAGACTTCTTGTATGTTTATGGGCACCTCTTTCTTTAGGTTAGGGACTTTTTCTTCTATAATTTTGTTTAAGATATTTACTGACCCTTTAAGTTAGGAGTCTTAGCTCTCTTCTATGCCTGTTATCTTTAGATTTGACCTTCTCATTGTGTCCTGGATTTCCTGAATGTTTGGGGTTAGGAGCTTTTTGAGGTTTACATTTTCTTTGGCTATTGTGTCAATGTTTTCTATAGTATCTTCTGCCCCTAAGATTCTCTCTTCCATCTCTTTTATTCTGTTGGTGATACTTGCATCTATGATTCCTGATCTCTTTACTAGGCTTTCTATCTCTAGGGTTGTTACCCTTTGTGATTTTTTTATTGTTTCTATTTCCATTTTTAGATCCTGGATGGTGTTGATCAATTCCTTCAACTGTTTGGTTGTTTTGTCCTGTAATCCTTTAAGGAATTTTTGTGTTTCCTTTTTAAGGGCTTCTACCTGTTTAACTGTCTGTTCTGTATTTCTTTGAGGGAGTTATTTATGTCCTTCTTAACGTCCTCTAATATCATCATGAGTTGTTATTTTAAATCAAAATCTTGCTTTTCTGGTCTGTTGGGATATTCAAGAAGAACTGGGTTCTGATGATGCCAAGTGGCCTTGGTTTCTGTTGCTTAGGTTCCTGCTCTTGTCTCTCACCATCTGCTTATTTCTGGTGGTATCTGGTCTTGCTGTCTCTGACAGTGGCTTGACCCTCTTGTAAGCCTGTGTGTCAGCATTCTTGGAGACCTGCTTCCTCCCAGCTGGATTTGGGTACAGAGAACTGTGTCACAGGGTCACCTCTGGGCATAGACAGAAACTGGAAGGATCCTGTTCCAGGCTGCTCCTTGGTTCCTGTGTCCAGAGGGCTTCTGCCAGGTTCCTCTTGGGCCAGGAGTTTGAACAGAAGAGGTGGTCTCACCTCTGCCCTCAGGATTGTCAGCACTTCTGAGCATCCAACTCTCTGAGCATCCAACTCTCTACTCATGGGATCTGGGTACAGAGAACTGTGCCCAGGGTCAGCTCCAGGCACAAACCACTTTTTCTAGTTTTAAGAATAAGTTATTAATTTGTGCTGTGTGGGTAATGCCAAGCTGATGGTACTGTTCATGTATCCACTAAGGTACAGAGCAATCTTTCATTCTTAAAATGGAGTCAAATGTTGTTTATAAAATGGAATCTCTTAAGACAAAGGACAATTTAAAAAACTTTTGTTTTATACAATATGGAGTAACTTAGCCGGGGCAGGAGGGGGACACAGCCTGATCCCCATACATCTGGTGGGAGTTCTGGAAACAAGCCTATAGAAGTATGTGTTCCTCCATAAATGCCAAACTGTTAGCCTTAAGTGTTCAAGTTAGTCTACAGGCAGTTTTTAACTATTCACCAATTCCCATTTGATTGTTTTTAACAGTTACTCACCAGAGGCTTGTTTCCAAAGCTTTGATTTTTTTCCAAAATTTTCTTCCTAAAACTAAAAGTGAAGTTTTAGTTTGTGCAACTCCTTTTCTTCTTGCATGAATGGGAATGGAAGTTTCTAAGTTCTCCACATCAGAGCTAATTAGCAGGCATGGCCAGTGTACGAGTAGAGACAGGTGCTGAAAGCCAAGTGTAATTAGCCTATGACCCATACAGATCGTGCCTGTTGCCTACTGCCAGCACTGACTGTTCATAATACCAATTTCTGATCCAAAACAGCTTTCTATAAATCCAGCATGTCGCTGAGCTATTGGTCAAATTAAATATATTTTAGGAAGATGGATCTTTCAGTGAGATTTGACTTTATGATTGGAACCAGACTTGGTTTCTACTCTGTCCAATTCCAGTGTTCTTTTCGGTGTCATTATATGGTTCTTGCTAACTCTGTGCACTTTAGTTGTCAGTTCTTAACTAAAATTGTTGCAGAATATGCTTCTGCTGGCTTATAAGTAAACCTAGACTTCCACCTTATGAGTTTCAAGCTTTCCTTGCATTTCAATCAGAAACGTAGTCTGACTTGAGACCAACTGTGTACTGAGACTCTTCTCCTAAGAGGACTAAAAAGTGGGATATTGTCAAGAATCACAACTTTTCATCCAAATAGATAATCATGTAATGATATCTTTCTATATTAAGTCAGTTATGTTATCAGAGATTTTAAGGTAAAAGCCTATGACCAGCAGCCCCAGCACAGGCCGAGCTACTCATCTCAGAAATGCAACTTAAGAGTTGAGCAATGGTGAAAGCAGACAGATGAGATTTGTTAAATGTTGCTACATTTGGAAGATGGACAAATAGAGAAGTCTACTGATCACACGACGGCCTTTGGAGCACTGACAGAAAGTTGGGCATAAACATAGAGCAATATTGTATGTCTGAGTAGTACTGGTAAAGGTGTGGCTTAGTTGATCAGTGTCTCTGTCCTGGTTTTAAAAGACCTCTAATTCTACAAGATCAATCTTATTTCTAAACAAAGATTGTTTTTGCTCCAAGTGTAGCCTTATTATCAAAGTAACTGTGCTTACTCAGGGGAATCTGCCCTCTTGAGTTTCTTTACTTCCTGGAACAGAAGGTCATAGGAAGTTTAAGGCCATGACATACCTCTGCTTTTCACTAAAGCCAAAGAGACAGACAGACATAAAATAAAGACAAAGATGCCAGTTTTTCATACTGCTTCTAGTTGTCATGTGGGTCAAGGGAGTCAATGCTTTTTAGTAAAAGTAGCTTGTTAATGCTGGAATGCTTTTAGCAAAACAATTGGCTTATAAGAATGCCAACACAGTCTGTCGGGTCACCTTATAAAAAGACTGGAACCATTACAGACTATAGGGGATTTTGAGGTCCCTCTTACGTGCAGGGTGTGGCCATGGCCAACACACTACAGGGAAAAACTGTATGACAATTTCTGTTTCAACAGACAGGAAAAGGAAAGCAGAGGGTTGATGGGCCTCCTGGAACTTGTTTTGGGTGTGAATAGATAGGACATCAAGTGAGGAACTGTCTGAATAAAACTAAGAAAAATAGTAATGAGAGAAAACCAGGACGCTGTCCTAGACACAGGAGAGGGACACATTGGGCTAATGAATGCAGGTCTAAGAGAGATGACTTAGGAAATCCTCTCCCTCTGGGAAACATGAGAGGGGGCTGGTCCCAGGCCCTGAAAAAATGTTATAAGACAATACAGTTCATTCATCAGCACAACAATCCTTTCAGAATTTCTTCCGAGCCACCCCAGGCAGCACAGGAATGGACATCAGTCCCTCTATCTGCACAGATGGGGATGCAGGCTTTTCCTACTGGAGTATATGGTCTGTTGTCAGCAGTTGTAGGATTGTTACTGGGAAGAAGCAGCACCACTATGGCGGGACCGATGATTGCCCCAGGAGATATAGATGTAGATTGTACCAGAGAAATTAAAATTATGACTTCGTCATCTAGTCATATTTCTGTCATTCAACCAGGACAGGGAATTACTCAATTTTATCTTGGTCTTCCTGATTCATGGCTTAAGGTCAGTATTTCCATCTTGGTTAAGCTTCAAGAATGGCTTATATAGCTTGATCATGTTAGCCCTGCTTGTCCTGGGAATACTTTTTCCTGTGCATTGTGATAAAACTTGCCTTTAACAATGTCAGCACGGTGGCAGCCAAAATAACATGGCTCGAAACTAAAAATGGAACCTCAGACAGAGTTATTAATCTAACAGGTTGGTAGCCAAAGATGAATAATTCTCTGTACAGTGCCTTACCTACCTAAGACAGAATTACATTGTTTTTGAAAGTAGAAATTCCAAGATGGGAAGGGAAGGCATTCTTGTAAGAATCACCTAAGACAGGAACAGTCTTGTTTATGAAATAAAGGAGGAGATGTTGAGAGCTTTTGGTAATGCTTCTAGGAATTTGGCATTTGTCATTGGGCTCAGACAAGGAAGTAGGCTCAGATAGGAATATTAGAAAATGACCATGGGGCTTTGTATACTACTTTAGTCCAACATATCTTTGAGGTTGAAGCATTGGAACCCTGTTATAATCTGAGAAATTATTCCCCATGGTCTATATCTAAGGCTATACCCGGACAATAAATATGTTAACCATTCTCACCTTTCTAATTTATTAACTTTTTCTTTTCCTTTCTCTTTCAGGGCTAACCAGTGAAGCTAGCTTGGATATTGCATATACTTGGGTAAGTATCTGTCACTGAACTACATAACCTCTCATCGTTTTTTACACAAGTCCTCACTGTTTAGCTCCAACTGACCCGAAACTGACTATGTAGACTTGTCTGGCCTCAAATTCACAGAGCTATACCTGTGCCCATCTCCTGCTTTGGGGGATTAAAGGCTTATACCACCACACCTAGCCACCCAGTGTCCTTTTTCTTTTTTCTTATTTTGAGACAGATCTCACTAAATTCCTCAAGACTTGGCCTTGGCATGCTGCTTCAGAATTACAGCCATCACCACAATGGCCAGTTCTTTACTAACAATAGTATTATAAAAAATAATGGTTTTCGTCACATTCCTTTTCCAAAGGGCCTACAGTCTTGGACTCTCAGCCCACCAAGCCAATACATCAATGACTGATTCAATAGTATTTGAACAGTGTAACAGAGCCTGCATACTGACAGCAGGGAAAACTACACTTTCCCAGAAAAATATTTAGTTCTGATACTCAGTCTTACAAAGAAATCTATATAAACAGATATCTTGGTTTGTGCTTTAACTTTTCTGTAGGTTATACAATAGCTATAGGAATGACGAAAAAGAAAATTATAAATTTCTTTCATTTCTTTTCCAGTTCTGTCCCATACTGTACTCCTTCCTTTTATCCATCTGGATCCTTGGTTTTCTTCTAGCATAACAAACTTGGGAGCCCAGCTCCTGACTTTAGGTTTCATCTGGTCTATTAACAGTATTGTTTGCTTACTAAGGGAAGTAGGTAGCAAGTTCCAAGGGTTAAAAAATCACCTTCCAAAATTATAGTCTTCTAGTGTGCATTTTACAAAGAAAAAGATTAGTAATTACACAACATGACTCCAATTAAGTGCAAAGGTACAATTTTAGAAATGGCCTTGGCAGAAGGATGAAAGGATCTTTGGAGCTGCTGCCCTGCAGATGGGATTTACAGATGTTTTCCCACTTACTGCTGATAGCGGTCTCACCAGACAACTTTCTTCCTGTCCAGTAAAGCAGTCAAGAAGACAATATGATGCTACTTTGAAGATTGTTCTTCCCCTTTCCATTAGGAACTAAAATATGTCTTATAGCCTATAAAATAATCTACAGAGGACCATTAAAGACCACTCATTCTCCACTGCCAGCAATAATTGTTGACAAAAAGGCTAAGAACGCAGGGCCAAAACTAAAACTAAAAAATATTAAAAGCAATAAAAAAAAGACCCTACTCTGTAGCAATCAGATGCTAACTGCTTACAGTCTGAGCCAGCGACTTGGGACGCACTGTAAAGCAGTGACAGTTGTCAGGCTCGAGGGGGCTGGGTGGATAAAAGCACCTACTGCTTTTCCAGAGATCCTGACATTGATTCTCAGCACTCATATCAGGCAACTCATACCTGCCTGATAGTCCAGCTCCAGGGGAGCCAATGACTTCCTGTGACCTTACCCAAAGGTACACACACACACACACACACACACACACACACACACACACACACACACACACACGTAAACAAATGAAATCTTAAAATCTATATCTACTAGATCTAATGGATATCTAGATAGGGTGAATAGAAGCATTCCTCAAGGGAAAAAAAGAGATAACCATTCCCTTTATAGAATACCTTATTCCCCTCTGTGGGCTCCCTGGTCTCTACAGTCAGATAATGTCTTGGCTTTCACTTCTGAACATCAATAAGGAGTCAATGTTACTCTTAACATTAGGTATTAACTCCATGCAACCTGTCATATTCAATCCTCTGCGAAGGTAAAAAGGCGAAGCCTCCCTAAGCTCATCTAGAGACTGAGCAGGCTGGTACTTTTGGTATCTTGAGTCATTCCCAAGTCTGAAAACAACCTCAGCCCCTTTCAGCTCTTTTATGACAAGCTCTGCCTCCAAACAGACCTCTGACTAGGTCCAGTGACTCATTATCTACTCCAGCAAAGCACTGGGAGCTAAGAAATTATGTCTATTTTTAAAATCCTGCCAACAGGATAAAAGGCCACTTGAAGCTGTCTATATAAAAGAGCAGTCACCTTCGAGTTTCTGTCCAGAATTTAGACTATGTCACCCCCAAAACACAAAAGACCTACTTCTGTGAACCTCTTGGAAGTCTCTATCTCTTCTGTGACATCAGATGAAATCCGTCCCCAGACAACTTCACATCAGTAAGTGTCCAAGGTTCTTTTCTTGAATTTTCTCATTTGATGATTTAATTTTAGAAGCTGTTTCTTTGTCTGCCCTCTCGAAGTACTACAAGACCAAACTATGCTTGGAGAATTTGTCTTAAACATATATCTTCATGGTCATCTAGGAGATTATTCCAGAACCAAGGACACTTACCTAGAGTTGCGATCTTGTTTCTCCCTCTAAAATGAAAGCTAACAGTAGTTATGGCACTTACTGTATTGAGAACTTACAAATTGTATTTTAACTAATGTACTTCTGCCTTAAGGAATCAACCCCTCTTACAAAAAGGCAATCCTTTGCTTTTTGTTGGTCTAAAACTCAGTCCTACCTGAAGGTAATTCCTTTTTCCAAATATCTATGGCTCTCATGTTTTGCTGCCTTCTGACGGGGCATTAAGTTTCAAATGTCCCTCACCGTTTCATTCTAGTCATAAACAGAGTAGTGACTTTGTCTAGTGTTTCTAACTGTTGAATGTATCCATAAAGAGATCAATGTCAGCAGATGAGGTAGCTGTCTAAATCTACTCCCTAGCCACAGATGACCTGTTAACCTCTCTAGTTAGTCCTCAGGATTCTCTTCCATTTCCTCTTCCACTGTTAGCCATGAGGAAATAGGAGATACTTAACCTATAAGGCCCCAGTGACAAAATCCACCTTAAGGTAAAAATGTAGGTAGGGCCCAGATCGGATATGGTGGTGGCTTTGGTTCCCATCTATGAAAGTCCAGGATGCAATCTTATACAAGCATTTTTTTCCCTGTGATCTTGTCCAATGCTATTGCCCCTGGATGGGAGACAGGTAATGATCAGGTTGCTTATGTTTTCTAAATGGCTTCTGTGAACTGTGGTCAAGAAACAATGTTAACAACATAAACAAACCCCTCATTGATTTCTTTTGCTGTAAATAGCACAAAAGATGACCACTTACTAGTAAGGGAGACTGCTGGCACTCTGAAAATTATAACTGTGATTCTACGTATAACCAGATGAGGCCTCCTCTACTTTCCCTTTAACTTTGTCCGTTCCAGACCCATTCAATCAGGTCCCTCCCACTCATTTGACTATTGACTGATTTCTGTGTACACATGATTGTTTTCCTAGCATCAACCCAAAAGAGCTCAATACTTAGAAATCCTGGAAGTCTTTCTTCTAGTTAATTAGTGACTGACCACCAGTATTTGGATTCTGGAACCAAATGCCAGAGTAACCCAGAAAGATCTACATACTACTTTCTTTGTGTCTCCAACTTATATCCTGCCCTCCATACTAAGTGGCAGGGCTACTACATGGTAGTGCTTGCAATCTTTTCTTTTTTTTTTTTTTTTATTAACTTGA
>NC_046172.1:31385552-31409570 GCF_011064425.1 Rattus rattus
GAGGACCCAGCTATACCTCTCTTGGGCATATACCCAAAAGATGCCCCAACATATAACAAAGACACATGCTCCACTATGTTCATAGCAGCCTTATTTATAATAGCCAGAAGCTGGAAAGAACCCAGATGCCCTTCAACAGAGGAATGGATACAGAAAATGTGGTACATCTACACAATGGAATATTACTCAGCTATCAAAAGCAATGACTTTATGAAATTCATAGGCAAACAGATGGAACTGGAAAATATCATCCTGAGGAGGTAACCCAATCACAGAAAAACACACATGGTATGCACTCATTGATAAGTGGATATTAATCCAAATGCTTGAATTACCCTAGATGCACAGAACACATGAAACTCAAGACCGATGATCAAAATGTGAATGCTTCACTCCTTCTTTAAAAGGGGAACAAGAATACCCTGGGCAGGGAATAGGGAGGCAAAGTTTAGAACAGAGGCAAAAGGAACACTCATTCAGAGCCTGCCCCACATGTGGCCCATACATATACAGCCACCCAACTAGATAAGATGGATGAAGAAGAGGGTAAAGAGGCTCACAGAACCGGGCGTAGATCTTTCCTGAGAGACACAGCCAGAATACAGCAAATACATTGGCGCATGCCAGCAGCAACCCACTGAACTCAGAATGGGACCTAGAAAGGACTGGAAGAGCTTGAAGGGGCTTGAGGCCCCATATGAACAACAATGCCAAGCAAACAGCTTTCAGGGACTAAGCCACTACTCAAAGACTATACATGGACTGACCCTGGGCTCCAACCTCATAGGTAGCAATGAATAGTCTAGTAAGAGCACCAGGGGAATGGGAAGCCCTTGGTCCTGCTAATACTGAACCCCCAGTGAACGTGATTGTTGGGGGGAGGGCGGTAATAGGGGAAGGATGGGGAGAGGAAGCCCATATAGAAAGGGAGGGTGAGGGGTTAGGGGGATGTTGGTCCGGAAATGGGATAGGAATAACAGTCTAAATGTAAACAAGAAATTCAAGTTAATAAAGGAAAAAAACCAAGGTCCAGATCCTTTATTTATCATTATTATGTTTGTAAACTAAATAGTGTATATATACATATATATCATGCAAAATATGATAAAATACTATTTTAAGTGTCAGATGAGAAAAATGTTCAAAGCTATTCCCCACTTTCTGTTCTTTTAGAGTAATATATGTGGCTTAATATTGAAGTCTTTGATCCACTTAGTGTTGCATTTTTGGCAGGGTGATAAATACGGATCTATTTGCATTCTAGTATATGCACACATCCAGTTAGACCAGCACCATTTGTTGGAGATGCTTTCTTTTTTCCATTGTATGGTTTTGACTTTGTCAAAACTCAAGTTTCCAAAGTGTGTGGCTTTATTTCTGGGTCTTCAATTCTATTCCGTTGATCAACATTTCTCTCTCTTTCTTTCTTTCTTTCTTCCTTTCTTTCTTTCTTTTTATTGGGTATTTTTTATTTATATTTCAAATGTTATCCCCTTTTCCAGTTTCCCATCCATAAACCCTCCCCTTATTGTAAGAGAGTGTTCCCCCACCCAACCAACCACCCCTTCCTGCCTTCCCGGCCTTGACATTCCCATACACTGGGGGTCCAGCCTTGGCAGGAGCAAGAGTTTCTCCTCCCATTGGCGCCCAACAAGGCCATCCTCTGCTACATATGTAGCTGGAGAGTTGGAGCCAGGAATCTGTCCATGTATAGTCTTTGAATGGTGGTTTAGTCCTTGCAAGCTCTGGTTGGTTGGTATTGTTCTTGTAGGGTTGCAAGTCTCTTCAGCTCCTTCAATCTTTTATCTAACTCCTCCAATAGGTACCCTATTCTCAGTTCAATGGTTGGCTGATAGCATTTGCCTCTGTATTTGTCAGGTGCTGGCAGAGCCTCTCAGAAAACAGCTATATTAGGCTCCTGTCAGCATGCACTTCTTTATGGGTGTTCTCTTCCCATCCTCCCCCCATTGCCGCCCTCCCCCAAAAAAACGTTCACTGGGGCTTCAGTCTTAGCAGGACCAAGGGCTTCCCCTTCCACTGGTGATCTTATTAAGATATTCATTGCTACCTATGAGGTCAGAGTCCAGGGTCAGTATATATATAGTCTTTAGGTAGTGGCTTAGTCCCTGGAAGCTCTGTTTGCTTGGCACTGTTGTTCATAAGGGGTCTCGAGCCCCTTCAAGCTCTTCCAGTTCTTTCTCTGATTCCTTCAACGGGGGTCCTATTCTCAGTTCAGTGGTTTGCTGCTGGCATTTGCCTCTGTATTTGCTGTATTCTGGCTATGTCTCTCAGAAGAGATCTACATCCCGCTCCTGTCGGCCTGCACTTCTTTGCTTCATCCATCTTGTCTAATTGGGTGGCTGTGTATGTATGGGCCACATATGGGGCAGGCTCTGAATGGGTGTTCCTTCTGTCTCTGTTTTAATCTTTGCCTCACTATTCCCTGCCAAGGGTATTCTTGTTCCCCTTTTAAAGGAGTGAAGCATTCACATTTTGATCATCCATCTTGAGTTTCATGTATTCTATGCATCTAGGGTAATTCAAGCATTTGGGCTAATAGCCACTTATCCATGAGTGCATACCATGTGTGTTTTTCTGTGATTGGGTTACCTCACTCAGGATGATATTTTCCAGTTCCAACCATTTGTCTATGAATTTCATAAAGGCATTGTTTTTGATAGCTGAGTAATATTCCATTGTGTAGATGTACCACATTTTCTGTATCCATTCCTCTGTTGAACGGCATCTGGGTTCTTTCCAGCTTCTGGTTATTATAAATAAGGCTGCTATGAACATAGTGGAGCATGTGTCTTTTTTATATGTTGGAGCATCTTTTGGGTATATGCCCAAGAGAGGTATAGCTGGATCCTCAGGTAGTTCAATGTCCAATTTTCTGAGGAACCTCCAGACTGATTTCCAGAATGGTTGTAACAGTCTGTAATCCCACCAACAATGGAGGACTGTTCCTCTGTCTCCACATCCTCGCCAGCATTTGCTGTCACCTGAGTTTTTGATCTTAGCCATTCTCACTGGTGTGAGGTGAAATCTCAGGGTTGTTTTGATTTCCATTTCCCTTATGACTAACGATGTTGAACATTTCTTTAGGTGTTTCTCAGCCATTCAGCATTCCTCAGCTGTGAATTCTTTGTTTAGTTCTGAACCCCATTTTTTAATAGGGTCATTTGTCTCCCTGAGGTCTAACTTCTTGAGTTCTTTGTATATTTTGGATATAAGCCCTCTATCTGTTGTAGGATTGGTAAAGATCTTTTCCCAATCTGTTGGTTGCCGTTTTGCCATAACCACAGTGTCCTTTGCCTTACAGAAGCTTTGCAGTTTTATGAGATCCCATTTGTCGATTCTTGATCTTAGAGCATAAGCCATTGGTGTTTTGTTCAGGATATTTTTTCCAGTGCCCATGTGTTCGAGATGCTGCCCTAGTTTTTTTTCTTCTATTAGTTTGAGTGTATCTGGTTTGATGTGGAGGTCCTTGATCCACTTGGACTTAAGCTTTGTACAGGGTGATAAGCATGGATCGATCTGCATTCTTCTACATGTTGACCTCCAGGTGAACCAACACCATTTGCTGAAAATGCTATCTTTTTTCCATTGGATGGATTTGGCTCCTTTGTCAAAAATCCAGTGCCCATAGGTGTGTGGGTTCATTTCTGGGTCTTCAATTCTGTTCCATTGGTCTATCTGTCTGTCTCTGTTCCAATACCACAGCATCAGAGCATGCACTTCTTGATTTCATCAATATTGTCTAGTTTTTGTAGATATATATACATATATATGTATATATATGTATATATATACATATATATATATATATGCTGCCCCAAGTGGGGCAGGCTCTGAATGGCCATTCCTTCAGTCTCTGCTCCAAACTTTTGCAGTTTTTATTACTATTGCTCTGTTGTACAGCTTTAAGTTAGGCATGTTGATACCTCCAGAATTTTTTTTTATTGTACAGGATTTTTTCAGTTATTCTGGATGTTTTGTTTTTCCATATGAAGTTTAAAATTGTTCTTTCAAGGTCTGTAAAGAATTGTGCTGTCATTTTGGTGGGAAGTGCATTGATTCTATAGATTGCTTTTGGCAAGATGGCTACTTATGTGGGGCAACTTTGCCAATTAAGGTTGAAGTCTACCATTGGCTGGATAGCCTTCTTGGGATTGGTACAATATGGAGGAATCCCTTTATTGGTAAAAGCTGCTCTTTTCTGACCTTGTCTGGGCAGTTTATCAACCCCCATCTCTATCTGTGGAATATCACATAGTCTTTAGATTACAGGTTCAACTTCCTTTTCTCCTGAGAAGAACTCATTCAGCTAGCATCTTAGATTCCGAAATGCTTTCCCAAGCTAATGAGTCATTTCAGTACCCTAAGTCTTCAACCAGTGACCTCTGCTCATCTTGAATGTTTCTATGCCATATTCCCAAATTACATAATCCTTGAATCACCCCATGTAAAGTTTGTCTGCCTCCCTGCATCTGGTTCCAATTTTTTTTATTCACTGAATGTACTCACAAGGCATCTGAACCTCTTGTCTGTCATCTCTGTTCCCTTTACCCACACGGGTTAATATTGGCTGATGATCCATAAGGACAGGAAGAGATCAATTTTCACATTGTTAATTCTACTGATCCATGAGCATGAGGGATCTTTCCATCTTCTGAAATCTTCTATTTCTTTCATCAGATACTTGAAATTCTTGCCATATAGATTTTCACCCGCTTGGTTAGAATACACCAAGATATTTTGTATTATTTGTAGCTACTGTGAAAGGTGTTTCCTTCTAAACTTCTTTCTCAGCCCATTTATCATTTGTATAAAGGAGAGCTACTGATTTATTTGAGTTACTTTTGTATCTAACCTCTTTCCTGAAAGTGTTTATCAACTGTAGGAGTTCTCTGGTATAATTCTTGGGTCACTTATGAATACTATCATATCATCTGTTAACAGTGATACTTTGACTTCTTCCTTTCCAATTTGTATCCCCTGCTCTCTTTTAATTGTCTTATTGCTCTAGCTAGAAGTTCAAGCACAATATTGAATAGGTATGGAAAGAGTGTTTAGTCTTGTCCCTAAACACTTTTGTTAAAACTGCTTTGAGTTTCTCTCTAATTTGATTTTGGCTATTGGCTTACTGTATATTGCTTTTATTGTGTTTAGATATATGTTGCATTCCTGATCTCTCTAAGACATTTTTTGTGTGTGTTTTAAATATAGTATTTATTTATTATAGGTTTACAGAAGGATATTATATTAATTTATAAGAAATTACGTCACTTTCAATATAAAATAGATAAGGATAGCACTAGTAAAGATGTGATCATCACCGAATTTTTACACTGGACATTTTATGAAGCATTGGGTGTTTCATATATCTACACTTTGTCACCTGAGCGTTCCAATTCTCAGGTGTAATGTTTGTCAATCTCAACACTACTTTATAAAACACACAACAACATTTTTTTCTTACATTAAGAATCCACTGCAATAGCTTCAAGCCTGCTGGAGTGGTGAAGGAAGAGTAGTCCAGTGTCTTATAAAGCACAAGAAGCCTGGAGAATCAGAAAGCCTGAGATTAATGTCTTTCTTAACCACAGTAAAGCTTTGGAAGAGTCTGTTAACTCATTTTGCAGTCCTATCCAAGGGATAATGACACTCGAAATGTATATAAGAAATACTCAAGTTAATAAAAAAAAAGATAACTGAACAGGAAATATTAGTAACTATTCAATATTATATATTTATCATATATGCATTAAATATTAAATCATGAATATTTTACATTTGAAAACCTAATTATTCTATAGGATAATCTTACGTGTAGCTATTAAAACGTCCATTCTCTAAGACTTTTAACATGAAGGAGATTGGATTCTGTCAAAGGCTTTTTCATCATGTAATGTGATGTTCATTTTTTCCAGTTTGTTTCTATTGTGGATTATGCTGATGTATTTTCATTTGTTGAACAACCCCTACATCCTTTGAATGAATCTTACTTGATCATGTTGGATGATGTTTTTGATGTGTTCTCTGATCGAGTTTGTTAATATTATATTGAGTATTTTTGCATCAATGTTCATAAGGGAAATTGGCCTGAGAGTTTTTGTTTGTTGAGTCTTTGTGTGGTTTAGGTATAAGTGTAATTGTAGCTTCATAGAATGAATTGGGTAGTGTTCCTTCTGTTTCTATTTTGCGGAATAGTTTGGACGGTATTGGTATTAGCTCTTGTTTGCAAATCAGGTAGAATTCTGCACTGAAACCATCTGACCTTGGGATTTTTTGTGGGAGTCTTTTAATGACTATATTTCCTTAGGAGTTACAGTACTATTTAAGTTGTTCACCTGATGTTGATTTAACCTTGGTAAGTTGTATGCGTTCAGAAAAATCATCCATTTTATTTAGATTTTCCAATTTTGTGACATATAGAAGTCACAGAAAATTGAAGACCTAATGGTTTTTTGAATTTTTGCAATGTCCATTGTTATGTCTCCCTTTTCATTTCTGATTTTGTTAATTTGGATACTGCCTCTCTGCCATTTAATTAGTTTAGCTAAGGAATTGTCTATCTTGTTGATTTTCTCAAAAAAAAAAAAAAAAAGGACAGCTCTTGGTTTTCTTCCTTCTTTGTACTTTGTCTTTGTTTCTAATTTATTGATTTCAGCTCTAAGTTTGATTACATCCTGCTATCATTCCTCTTGAGTGTGTTTGTTTCTTTTGTTCTATAGCTTTCAGCTATGCTGTTATGTTGCTAGTATGAAATCTCTCCAACTTCTTTATGAAGGCACTCATGAACTCAAAGCAGATGTGGTTATGTTTGTGAGGCCTGACCATGCAATTATAGCAATAGGGGTAGGGGAGCGCTTACGGGGCACATTCTACCCCAGAAGCTAGAGGTGATAGCTTCTAGTGCTCACTGACTAAACATCTCCACAACCTTTTAATTATTCTCTTAAATAAAATTCTCCTACTTGATAATAGACAAGTAGTTTTTTAGTAGTTGTGCATAGTGGACCATTTCTAAGCCTTGAATACGTTAAGAGCATGCTTCTGAGATGTGTTTAGGCATATGGTATCAATTTAATCAGGAAGTAAGGAACATCATACAGGAATACATTCAGGATGGAAAGAAAGCAATAGATCAGGATTTATGTCTTCATAGGATGGGAAGCAGAATAATTAGACTTCACAGAGATGAATCTATTACCATTGAGAAGTTACCATTTCAAATATTCTTTATAATATCATCTGTGGAGATGAGAACAAAAATGTTTAATTTAGATGAGTTCTTATTAACATAATGTCCTTAAGTTTTCAACAAAGGAAGACCTGAACCAAATCACCATTTCCTGGTGGAATTGACAGGGATCATGTGGTCCCCTCCTTCTGAGGGATTATAGACAATAAAAGTTGCTGGGTGGTTAGGGATACTCATTCACAAGGTCCTGCCCATTTCTGGGACTCTACATGTAGTTAATGGTTTCTAGGATGTCGGGCATTCAGTGGTATCGCAGCTGATATTATGTCTATGCTTCTGTAAATAAGTCTGTACACATGCTCATACAAGCAATCCTAATTAAATTGATGGTGTCACAAGAAAGTTCATATATATAATATAATGCATAATATATAATATGGTATACATAATATATAATATACTCTATAACAATTTATATACAACATATATATGCATGTATAATATACATGAAAGTAGAATGGAGACTCAGCTGTTAGGATGAGAGTAAGAGGTAAATAAAGGGGAAGATATGATTAAAATATATGGTATGCCTGTATGAAGAATGTCATTATGAAACTCAGTTCTACATATAAATATCACATATCATTAAATAACATTATAATTGATTGCTTTGATGAGCAATGTAGCAGAGGGAAATTTGTAAGAAAGAGCCATTTTGAATAAATATTCCATTTTGAATAGGGTTCAGACAAAGTTTAAGTTCTTTTTTTTTTTTTTGCATTTCCCTTATGACTAAAGATGTTGAACGTTTCTTTTTTTTTTTTTCCTGTTCAAAGTTTAAGTTCTTAAGATCTCCCTGGGTGACTGACACCCTGATTAACAAGTTGAGACATGAATGCTAGGCAAGTCACTCGGCCACAATTAAGTAAACTAACCAATGAGGATAGGATAGATGTACCAAAAAGGAATGTTTCTAGGAAAGTCCCCTATACCTGAATCTCAATTTATCGGAAAAATGTAACTAAGTTAGCACAAATGTTTGTGGTTTTCAGGTTTAAAATCACTGTAACATTCTGGCTTGGGGACCATAGTTCAGTTCCCAAGTTTATTCTTTGTTGATGATTTATCAGTAGCAGTAGCAGTTTGATTACAATACATTTTTGGGCTTTTTGTATTGACTTAGTGTCTGAGTTGTGTTGGACCTTAGTGGACCCTATCCATGATAAAGTGGACCTTTGTCCATAACTACTTTACAGGACTCCATCTGTGTACATGGATGTCATGCATGGGTATTATTTTGAAGAATTTCATAAGATTATATTAATTTTGTAAACCTTTGCACAAATCCTGAAATTTCATTATCCAAGGTAAATACCACAGATATCTATACCACAGAGAAAAGTGCATAAATATGTGCATCACTAAAAGCTGCAAAATATTTGGCTGTTAAAAATTCATCCTAAAATTAATTATTTCATATTTCACAGATTTCATTGTTTCCAAAGTTAAAAATATTGACTCTTTATCTTGAGGTTTCAAGGGAGCAAATCAAGTAGAGAAGATTAGTATGACAGCTGATAGGCTCAGTGGATAAGCCATCCCTCATCTTGTATAAGAAATGCTCAGCCCATGTGACTCTGTAGGATCTGGTGCCATCTTCTGTTCTCCAAGAGCACTGCAACCACATCATACCTTCACATCGATTTTTTTTTTTAAACCAAAGTAACAACCAAAAAGTATTGATTTTTTTTTTTATGGGAGTGGAAGATCTGTCATTATGTTTCTACTCACCCAAGGTGTACATGTCTTTATTTAGGACAAATATCTGCAAAATAGGGTGGGAAAAAAGAATGCAGCTCTCATTGCTGTAAGGATTATAACTTTAAAAAATTGTTAGTAAATTTGTATCAAATATAATATGGTTTTAATTTTTATTTCATAAAAAGTCTCAGGGACAACTAGGGAACCCTCTATGGTCATTTCCTTATTACCTTTATCAAGCAGGTATCTTACATTCTCCTTTGACATTCCAATATTATTATAAGCATCTGTAAATTTCTGTTGATCTGCTTCACTCACACTATTTCCTTTCCCTTCATTGTGTGGAAAAAGAGAAGAGAAACATGTAAAATGTCCTTCAGAGTAGAATGCATCCTCCATGCTGTCCAGTCCTCTCCCCACTCCCACCTCTGTCTTTCATGGTGACTTGCCAAGGACTAAAAAGGTGGAGCATCATTTCCCATTCACAACTGTAAACCTATTGAATTCAAAATTGAATACCTACTAAGCACATTGGTTATGCTCCTGTAACTTGAACACATTCCCTGCCATCCTCTACCAGGTCCCAGGATATCAGCATTCTCTAAACATAAGCACTTTGGAATTCAAGTTGGTTGAATTTAAGATTTCAGAAGGTTTCCAAAATGACTTCTTCCTATGCAACCTATATCATCATCATTTCCATTCCTTCCTACTACAGTCCCATGATGAAATGGGGTGGGGGGGTAAATACTGTCAACTTTCCAGAACAAAGATGATAAAAAAAATCTCCCCCTTCATGTTTCTAGTGCCTAAATTCAGTTCCAATTTTCCTTCAAAGCATCGAAATTAAAATGTTTATTCTTGGATTGTGAGGTGTCATAAGCCATCCAGGGTGAGTGAACACTGATAATTTGATGGGGAGCATCATGGAATGTCTTGGATCCCAGATTGTATGTGACCAATTTAAGGAAATCCTTCTGATGGCAGTCCCTGGTGGATATAAATGTTTATTTATAATAAAAATTTTTTTGCATCCGTAATTCAGTCAAGGGGAATATTGAATCTTCTATGTGGACACATCTATGAATAAATGCATTTTATATAAATAACTTATGCATACATTTATCTTTTAAATTAAAAACAGACATGATGTAGCCATGTTCTGTATTATACAAACAGATCTATGAGGTGCTGGAAAGATTGTCTTGTGATTAAGAACACTGGTGGTTCTTCAGGGAACCTGGGCTCAATTCCCATCACTCACATGGTGGGTCACAACCATTTGTCACTCCAGTTACAGGGTATCAGATGCTCTCTTCTGTTGTCTGTGTGCACCAAGCACACATGTGGTATGCAGACCCATATGCAGGCACAAGTAACAATCATAGTCATAATTATAATAATGAGTCATGATACTTACCAAGCAAAATGAATACATATTTTGAATATAATTCATCCTTCAAATAGTAACCAAAAATTATCATACTTGCACTTGATACATATTTAATCTTAAAGTAACGATCACCTGAATCTGTAGTGTAAAAAGGTAGATGTTAGAATTCAAACATTTTAACACTTTTTCATTTAAGTTTACCAGGTTCAATTCAAGGACCCCAGAAATATGCCTTTCTTTCTTCAGTGTCACTGATTCATTAACAATCCCCTCAGTCACATTTAAGCTAAAAATAGATATTTTTTCAGAGTGACATGAGAATAATGTATTGAACATTATCCACAAAATGAATTACTTTAGCATTTTGTCATTCCATTTTAGAAAACTGATGATTGTGAATTATTTCCAAATTACTATAAACAAAAACCTATATAGTTTTCTTCTCATTGAAATTGAATTTTAAATTAAGTACACTTTGGTACGAATATTTCAATCTGTCGTTTTAATCACTGTCATTCATAGCTTCTGGATTTCAGCTAATTATAATATACTTATTAAACTCTTTTATTAAATGTTTTTCAAACACTTGAATTTTCTATGTTTTTAAAAGATTGATTTTATTTTCATTTATGTGTATGTGTGCACCTGTTTTTTAATGCATGTGACCAAGGTGCTCTCAGAATCTATTAGAAAATATTGGATCTCCCAAAATCAGAGTTAGAGATTGTTGTGTACCATCAAATGTGAGTACTATGATCAGAATCAGGGTCTTTTGGAAGAGCAGCAACCTCCCTTAACTGCTGACTATTACTCTTGCTCCGCATATTCATTTTTTTCATTGACAAACTTGACTGTTTATTGAATAGACACAATGATATTTATTATGTAAATGAGATTTTAAATTATTCTACATAAAATATATTCTCAGCTGTTTTATATGTGAATATCATACAATCAAACCTGAGAGTTTTGTTTGTTTTGCAATTTAATGTAACATATGTGATCAGATCATGACTTCTTCAAAGACCTAGTGAGAGGTATAAGGCTGGTGGGAAGCTGCAAGAAGAAATTCTTCCAGGCTTAGAGTTATGGGATGATATCAGTAACAAGGAATTTAAATATTTCAGAAAGATCACACATACGACAGGTAAAGTAAACCAATCTAAGTAGCGTGTTCTGTGCTTTGACTTCAAACCCTTTCACATTCTTCATCTACCCTAAAATACAAAGAGACAGATTGAATATCTCTTATCCATGGTCCCGTGTGACCTGAATAATACAATGACCATCTTCCCTCTCAGATCATTGAACACTGGCTCACTGTGCCATAGAAACCACAATTGACTTTGTCACTGAGAATGGATTATCTGCAATGGTTCAGGCAGTGATATCAATAGACTTTACAGGGTAGTAGCTGCAGATTCCTTTGATATGCATAGTCTTTTTTGAGCATTTGTTTGTTTGTTTGTTTATGTATTTATTTTCTATAATTACTTCTGTTTCCAGGGTCACTGATTTTATCATTATTTTTTGTTTGGTTGGTTTTTCTCTTTCTTTTCTTCTTTCCTTCCTTTGTTCTTTCATTCTTTTTTTCTGTGATAGGGTTTATCTGTTTAACTGTCCTGAAACTCTGTAGACTAAACTGGCTTCAAACACATAGTGACCAGTCTTTGCTTCTTGAGTGCTGGGGTTAAAGGCATGTGCCATCACACCCCACTGAGTCCACCACTGTTTAATGCATACTTTGACTTCTGTTAATTCAACTTATATTTATTCAGCAAAAAATTCATGTAGGCATCAGTGATTCTAGGCAGGGATGGGCATATAGACATACACAAAAGATGTACAAGCAGATTATTGTATTCACATATCAGATATAGATCTGAGGAATACAAAATCAATGATATATGAAATCTACAATTCACATGTGTCTCTGTTGTTACTGGGTTGTAATGGTATATTTTAAGCCAGTTTTTTCTACTCAGATTTCAATAGTGCCATCTTAAATAATGAACACTTCGAAAGAAGCAAGGGATAGGATATGAAGACCTTCATATAGATTCTAATTATATTTGTAAAATGGGAAACTTACTTATTTTCACATTTATTACTCAATGATTAATATTTCTAGAAAATTCTTCCTGATGTGTAATCTCTAATATACTATTAACCGAGAACAAGTTATTGTACAGAAAGTGAACAATATCATTCCTTCCTCTTCACACAAAATCCATGCTAATTTCTCTGCTGCCAAACCCCAATAACATTTATTATGTGTAAAATTTTTCAGCACTTACCTTTTTGATTTACACTTCTAGTTAAGTTACTTAAATCATCTAAACCCATTTTGCACATGATGGCCAATATTCTTTGAAGTCATAATGACCTTTAATGCAATCTTATCTTTCTTTACCCTAGTCCTAATTGTACACTGATCTATGAATTTATTTTACTTAGTTTTATATTTCACTTTAACTTTTCTTTGAGAATCCCATACACACGTAAAATAAAATGTGATCTTGCATAGCTCTCCCCATTTCTGCCCTCCTCTTTTTCTCTATGTCCTGAATTTATTGCTATCCAAATTTATATACTTCTAGTCACTGTTGTACATATGAGAATTCCATAGTGCAAGAGTGTACTTTGATCCATCTCCATCTAGTCTAGTCCTCCCAATCCCAGATATTCTCTCTCCCTCCCTCCCTCCCTCCCTCCCTCCCTCCCTCCCTCTCACTTTCTTTCCCTCTCTTTACCTCTCTCTCCCTCTCTCTCCATGTCCCTCTCTCTCCATCTCTCTCCCTCCCTGTCCCTCTCTGTCCCTCTCTCTCCACCTCTCTCCCTCCCTGTCCCTCTCTGTCCCTCTCTCTCTCCCCCTTTCCCTCTTTCTCCCTCCCTCTTTCTCTTTTTAAAAAAATAATGTCCATTATGTCCAGCTATTGTTGAATATATGTGCATGAATGTATGCCCACAAGTGACTATATTCTTAGAAAAAATATAACTATTCCTCCCTCAAGAGCCATCAGCTGTCAATCACTCCACCTATGGGTAATTGAGAGTCTTCTCCACCAGATCTGAAATGTTGACTTGGTCATGAGCTGCTTAGTGATGCAAATGTTATTTTTCTGTCTGAAATACTTCCCACTTTCATGACTGGAATTAACAATTAGTTGTATTTAAAACTAAATCCCAGACCCAAGATATAACTAAAACCTATCCTTTTATTAATTGAAAGTAGATTTTTTTCATATACTACGTTCTGATTACAGTTTGCCTTTCTATAACTCCATATCCTCCCAACCTTTCCACTCATCCAAATCCTCATATTTTCTTTCTTTCGTTAGAAATGAATAGGCACATTAACAATAAGAAAGAAAAAAATGAAAGCAAACTAAACTAGGGCAAAACAAAGGAACAGAAAACAAAACATAAGAGTCAAAGTAAAAGTACAAGAAACACAATAGATGCTGAGACCCACACGTTCACACACACAGGAATACCATAAAACACAAATCTCTAACAACAAACAATTATATACAGGCATAATTAAAAAATACAGTATGATGCATGATATATAAATATAATCATTTTACGTAGTGACATGAATGTATCATAAAATATCACAATGTTATAAATAAATTTAAAAGTACTTTATCCACTGAGGAATCTTTCTAGCCAATATAGCACATTTTCTGTAGTATAGACACACAAAATTTGATATCATTAATGTGAAATATGATATAATATAAAATATAATATTGTAACTAAGTACAGTACATATATTTGTTTTTGATATACATGTAATATGTATCTCATTTTATGTTGTAATCATATATATGTAAGTTATAATTTATACTATAATCATACATACAATATGGCATACATTCTATCTAGTATACTGAATATCAATTTTTGTTATAAGATACGTGCTATTTTAAATAATTTAAATGTATATGCAACATACATGTCTAAATCCTAAATATTTTCATATCTATATTATTCATATTTATTGCTCATACAATATTCATATTACATATATTTTACTTGAAATATAGAGTAATACCTGAGCATTATTTTTTATTTCAGAAATATTTATGTATTGTAAGTGACAGTATCATATAGCTGTCAGTCTGGGAAATGTCTAAATACCTCCCATCATATCAAAAATGTCTGAACCTTTAGATTGCAGCAAGGTTAGCTTACTCGCCATAGAATGTCAGGATGATTTCTTTGCATTGTTTAGAACACTCAAGGTGACGGAAAAACAGTTTCAACAGTCCATCATCGGTAATCACATCAATTTCTGTGGCTGCTATGGCAATGGTATGCCAATCACCTGAGATCTGAGAATGAAGATGCCATTAGGAAAATTAATGGATGTCTTCTTTCATTTCCAAAAAATACTTTAGCTTGAGAGGGGGAAAATTGATTTTAAATGGACAGTATAAAATTCTGCTTCTTAAAACTTATATTCTATATTTTTGTTAGAGAAAGAGCATGAATTTGTGTGAGTAGGGAGGTGGGGGAAGATCTGAGAGTACTTGGTTAAGGGGATTGAATATGATCAAAATGTATTGCAGCAAGGAAAAGTTTAAAGATTACTAAATGTAATTGAATATATTCCATTTACACTATATTTTGACATATAGTAAATAATACAATTCCTAAATACAAAGTAAAATTTCTGTTCCCTGTAGTGTACAAACATAAGGTTATCTAAATCTACATCTAAAACATGATGGTGAAAGATTTTTGACATATTTAAGACTGAGTTAACAAATATCATGGAAAATGAAAGATTTCATTTGCTCTCTGGGTCTTATCACCTAAAATCTGCTCTAAATGGAAATGAGAAAATATAAAATTGACAGTAAATAATATTTTTTCAATGCAGACACATGAGTATGAACCAATGGTTTACAGATTTTGATGCCCATATAAATCTTTTTGAGGAAAACACATGGAGAAATAGACACAGGAGATAAGATGTTGACATATCATAATATTATATTTACATGAGTTATTAATATGAAGATGTAATTATATTATATTTTATGTTGAAATCATATATACTACAGTGGGCATATAATAAGGCAACCATTCTATCTGGTATATTAATGCTTATAATTGCAGTTTGCATGCTGTTTTATAAAATGTTTATATATATATAAATGTCTAAATGTGAAATGTCTAAAATAAAAATATTAAATATTAATATGAATTAGATAATAAATTATATTCTATTTAGAATATTGCATATTCCCCAACTTGCTCCCTGAATGAGTGCTTTCTGCAGCACATAAACATTTAGTAAACGATTATGAGGTGTTGCTCAGCATTTGAGATAAAGGAATAATGCAATAAGAATTTTTTATATAATATAATATTATTTCATGATACCTGGGTTACATTGAGCTGTCCATTAGACCCACTTCTAGAACAAATCCAAGTAAACACAAGAGCCAGCCACAAAGCTTCCATCTCAGAGTCTTCCGTCTTCTCCAATGTTAGAAAATGAAGTTTATTTTTGTCATCTTGCTTTCACAATATGAGATGAAGAAATCATTCTTTATCATGAGATATGGCGTGTGGAGTAATCTAGATTTCCTGGTTCATGTCACTATGCTTCCTGAATTGAAATATTATTTTATTGATAAGATTGTGTTTTAGTGGTGCTGGGCTCCATTGCACAATTGGCCTTTGTGGAAGTAATGGGCACACAAAACATGTTTTATTACATGGTCACAAATATTGATTTAGTTTGAAGTCCCAGTTATTAAAATGGGAAGAGATGCATAAAATGTCTAGAAATATCCTGGTTCATGTCACTGTGCTTCCAGCAATGAGATATTATTTTATTGATAAGATTTTTTTTTAGTGATGCTGGGATCTACTGAATAATTGGACTTTATGGAAGTAATAAGCACACAAAACACATGTTCTGTTTCAGGGATCACAAATATTGATTTAGTCTGAAGCTCAATTATTGAAATGGGGAAGATGAATAAAATGTCTTTTCAAATATATATATATACATATATATGTCACAAAGCATATTTACAAGGGACATATGTACATATCATAGACATAAAATATGATTCCAATAGGTTTCTATATAGAATATGAATAAATAAGTAGTTATATCCAAATATATTTTTTAAATTTAAAATTTACTTAATTGTAAATTGCCAATTTCGTTTTTAATTATACATATATAAGTGTTTGGTCTGCATATTCTTTTTTTCTTTCTTTTTTTAAATTGGATATTTTTATGTTTACATTTCAAATGATACTCCCTTTCCCGGTATCCCATTTATAAGCCCCCTATGCCATCCTCACTCTCCCTTATTCTATGAGTGTTTTTCCCTCCCCAACCACCTGACCTTCCCGCTTCCCCCACCCTAACACTCCCCTACACTGGGAGCTCCAGTCATGCAGAACCAAGGACTTCTCTTCTCATTGGTGCCCAACATGGCCATCCTCTGCTACATATGCAGCTGGAGCCATGGGTCTGTCCATGTGTAGTCTTTGGGTAGTGGTTTAGTCTCTGGGAGCTCTGGTTGGTTGTTATTGTTGTTCTTATGGGGTTACAAGCCCCTTCAGCTCCTTCAATCCTTTCTCTAACTCCTCTAATGGGGACCCTGTTCTCAGTTCAATGGTTTGCTGCTAGCATTCGGCTCTGTATTTGTCAGGCTCTGGCAGAGACTCTCAGGAGACAGATGTATCAGGCTCCTTTCTGCATGCATATCCATGTAAGGCAGGTTCCTTCGGTCTCTGCTCCAAACTTTGTCTCCATATCTCCTCCTATGAATATTTTTATTCCCCCTTTTAAGAAGGATGGAAGCATCTATACTTTGGTTGTCCTTCTTGAGCTTCATGTGGTCTGTGGATTGTATCTTGGGTAATTTGAGTTCTTCAGCTAATATCCACTTATCAGTGAGTGCATACCATATGTGCTTTTTTGTGATTGGGTTACCTCACTCAGGATGATATTTTCTAGTTCCATCCATTTGCCTGTGAATTTCATGAAGCCATTGTTTTTGATAGCTGAGTAACACCCCATTGTATAGATGCACCACAATTTCTTTATCTGTTCCTCTGTTGAAGGGCATCTGGGTTCTTTCCAGCTTCTGGCTATTATAAATAAGGGTGCTATGAACATAGTGGAGCATGTTTCTTTGTTGTATGTTGGAGCATCTTTTGGGCATATGCCCAGGAGTGGTATAGCTAGGTCCTCAGGTAGTGTTATGTCCAATTTTCTGAGGACGCTCCATACTGTTGTCTAGAGTGATTGCATCAGTGTGCAATCCCACCAACAATGGAGGAGTTCTCCTCTTTCTCCACATCCTCACCAGCATCTATTTTTACCTGAGTTTTTCTCTTAGACATTCTGACTGGTGTGAGGTGGAATCTCAGGGTTGTTTTGATTTGCATTTCCCTGATTACTAAGAATGTTGAATATTTCTTTAGGTACTTCTCAGCCATTAGACATTCCTCAGCTGAGAATTCTTTGTTTAGCTCTGTACCCCATTTTGTAATAGGTTTATTTGGCTCTCTGGAGTGTAACTTCTAGAATTCTTTGTATATATTGGATATTAGCCCTCCATCAGATGTGGAATTGGTAAATATCTTTTCCTAATCCATTTTGTCCTAAGGATACATCCTTTGCCTTACAGAAGCTTTGCAATTTTATGAGGTCCCATTTGTGCATACTTGATCTTACAGTCATTGTTGTTCTGTTCAGGAAATTTTCCCCAGTGCCCATGTTTTCGAGGCTCTTCCCAACTTTTTCTTTTATTAGTTTCAGTGAATCTGGTTTTATGTGGCGGTCCTTGATGCACTTGTACTTAAGCTTTGTACAGGGTGACAAAAATGGATCATTTTGCATTCTTCTACATGCAGACCTCTAATTGAACCAGCACCATTTGTTGAAAATGCTATCCTTTTTTCCTATTGAATGGTTTTAGCTCCTTTATCAAAGATCAAGTCACCACAGTTGTGTGAGTTCATTTCTGGGTCTTCAGTTCTTTCCCACTGATCTACCTGCCTTTCTCTGTACCCATACCATACTGGTTTTTTATCACTATTGCTCTGTAATACTGCTTGAGGTCAGGGATTGTGATTTCCCCAGAAGTTCATTTATTGTTGAGGATAGTTATCACTATCCTGGGTTTTTTGTTATTCCAAATGAATTTGAGAATTGCTCTTTCTAACTCTATGAAGAATTGAGTTGGAATTTTGATGGGAATTGCATTGAATCTGTACATTGCTTTTGGGAAAAATGGCCAATTTTACTATATTAATCCTGCCAATCCATGAGCATGGGAGGTCTTTCCATCTTCTGAGCTTGTCTTCAGTTTCTTTGTTCAGAGACTTGAAGTTCTTGTCATACAGATCTTTCACTTGCTTGGTTACAGTCACATCCAGGTATTTTATGTTATTTGTCATCAAACTAATTGTGAAGGCTTTAATTTCCCTAATTCCTTTCTCAGTCTGTTTATCCTTTGAGTAGAGGAAAGGTACTGATTTATTTGAGTTAATTTTATATCCAGCCATTTTGCTGAAGTTGTTTATCAGGCTTAGTAGTTCTCTGGTGGAACTTTTGGGGTGACTTAAGTATACTATCATATCATCTGCAAATGTGATATTTTGACTTCTTCCTTTCCAATTTGTATCCCGTTTACCTCCCTTTGTTGTCTAATAGCTCTGGATATGACTGGAATACTATATTGAATAAATAGGGAGAATGGACAGCCTTGTCCAGTCCCTGATTTTAGTGGGATTGCTTCAATTTCTATCCATTAGGTTAATGTTGGATACCGATTTGCTATTATATTGCTTTTACTATGTTTAGATATGGGCATTGAATTCCTGATCTTTCCAGGACCTTTTCCATGAAGGGTTGTTGAATTTTGTCAAATGCTTTCTCAGCATGTAATGAGATGATCTTGTGGATTTTTCTTTGTGTTTGCTTATATAGTGGATTACGTTGATGGATTTTCATACATTGGACCATCCCTGCATCCCTGGGGTGAAGCATACTTGATAATGATGGATGATAGGTTTGATATATAGAAGAAAGGGAGGGTGATGTGACAGGGGGCTTATGGACTCAAAACTGAGAAAGGGAATAACATTTGAAATGTAAATAAAATATCCAAAAATAAAGGAGAGAAAAACAAAGTGTCCATCCCATAGGGGTTTGATTTTATTTCATTTGAAATCTCATTTTAAAATGATTTAATTCAGTATTACTTACATATGTGTATCTGTGTATCAGGTAAGTGTAGTGCCTGCTGTTCCCACAAGAGTACAATAGATTTACTTGTGGTATCAAAAAATGCAAAAATAGGATGATAATTGATCATGCTGGACACAAAGTATCTAGACAGGACAAAAATTAGGCATGCAGTATTCACAGATGCCAGAAGAATGTGATAGCTTCTGATGCAATACCCAAAGCATCCAAGAGTGAAAGGAAATTTCCCATGGACTACCTTCTGTAGTTGAAAGTGGGCAATATAGCCCCATGAAGTAGTCAAAACATCCGGAAGAGGATGATAGTGTTCTACTCAGTACCTAAGAATCCAAAAGAAGGAAATGTTTCCATGCAGTATTCAAGACACCCAGAAAAGCAAGATAGAGTTCCATGTAGCACCCAAAGACTCAATAAGAAGGTGATATAGTCCCATGCAAAAGCCAAAGGCATTCCAAGGAAGGTTGTAGCTTCTTATTCAATGACCTGAGTGGCCTGAAGAGGGCATTAAATCAGTACCAAAGACATATACAAGAAAGTTATAAAGCCTCACCTAGTACCAAAGCCTACCAATGAACGTAAAAACTTCCCTTGTAGTAATCAAAGCATCAGAAAGAGGGTGATAGTGTCATATGGAGTACCCAAGCATCTAAAAGGGATAATTTTCCACGTAGTACCCAAAACATTCAAAAGAGTTTGATAGATCCCCATGCAGTACGAGCAGTGTTCAGAAGAGGAAGATTGACCCCATGCAGTACCCAAAACTTTAAGAAGGGCAATAGGAACCCCGTGCAGCACCTAAAGCATCCAGAAGAGTGTGATAGACTGCCATGTAGCACCTGTAGCAGACAGGAGAGGATGATAAAGCCACATGTAGTATTTAAGCATCCAAAGAGAATGATAATTTCCCAGTTCCCAAAACCTCCAAAAGAATTTGATAGCTTCCCATGCTGTACCCACAGTGGCCAGAAGAGTATGATATCTTTTCATGCAGTACTTACTTGCAGTCAAATATTGAACTGAGAATGGGGATCCCAATGAAGGAGTTAGAGAAAGGACTGAAGGAGCTGAAGGGGATAGCAACCTCACAAGAACAACAATACCAACCAACCAGACCCCCACCAGAGCTTCCAGGAACTAAACCACCATCCCAAGAGTACACAGGGATGGACCTATGGCTCCAGCCACATATCAAGTAGAGGATGGCCTTGTCCGGCATCAGTGGGAGGAGAAGCCCTTGGACCTGTCAAGGCTCGATGCCTCAGCATAGGGAACGTCAAGGGCAGGCGTGGAAGGAGTGAATGGGTGAGGGAGTTGGGTGGGTGGGTGGGAAAGCACCCTCATAGAAGCAGGCAGAGATAACGGGTTTCTGCAGGGAAAACCGGGAAAGGGGATAACATTTGAAATGTAAATAAAACAATCCAATAAAATATATATAACAAAAAAGAAAAAAGTCAAAAAAAAAAGAAAGAGAGAAAAGGAAGATAGATAAATTCCCACACATTACCCAACTAATGCTTCCCATGAAGTACCTGCAATATCTAGGTTGCTAGAGCCCCATGAAGTACCCAAAGCAGCCAGAAGTGGGTGATAAGTTTCTATTCTTTACCCCACAGTTTTAGCTATGTAGTACCTGCAGAATCAAAAAGATACAACCCCATGTAGTACCAAAAGCACCTGGAAGATAGGAATAAACTTCTGTACAATATCCAAAGCATCCATAAGAATGGAATAGAACCCACAGAACACAGGAACCATGGAGCAGCAAGACACAGGAACGTTCTGGTTTCCATCTGTGCCCTGGCACTAGCCCTGTGCCACAGCTCTCTACACCCAAAGAGAGCTGGTCTCCCAGGAGTGCTAAAACACCTAAGATCACAGGCTTACAGTCTCACGGGAGGGACAATCTACAGTCAGAGACAGCAAGAGCAGCTAACACCAAAAGATACCCAGATGGCGAGAGGCAAATACAGGAACATAAGCAACAGAAATCAAGGCTACTTGACATCATCAAAACCCAGTTCTCCAACTACAGTAAGTCCTGGATACCCCAAACAAACCTGAAAAGAAAGATTTGGATTTAAAATGACATCTCATAGAGGATTTTAAGGATATAAAAAGCTCCCTTAAAGAAATATAGGAAAACATAGCCAAACAGGTGAAGGAATTGAACAAAAACATCCAGAATCTAAAAAGTAGAAATAGGACAATAAAGAAAACACAAAGGGAGATAATCCTGGAGATAGAAAATCTAGGAAAGAGATCAGGAGTCAAGATGCAAGCATCATCAACAGAATACTAGAGATAGAAGAGAGAATCTAAGGTAGAAAATACCATAGAAAACATTGACACAACAGTCAAAGAAAATGCAAAAATGCAAAAATCTCCTAATCCAAAACATAATGAAAATCCAGGACACAATGAAAAGACGAAACCTAAGGATAATATGTATAGAAGAGAGGGAAGATTCCCAAAACAAAGGGCCAGTAAATATCTTCAACAAATGTAGAAAACTTCCCTAACCTGAAAAAAGGGAGGCCCATAAATATACAAGAAGCATACAGAACCCCAAATGGACCAGAAAAGAATTCCCCTCACCACATAATAATCAAACACCAAATGCACAAAACAAACAAAGAATATTAAAAGCAGTAAGGAAAACAGGTCAAGTGACATGTAAAGGCAGATCTATCAGAATTACACCAGATTTCTCACCAGATACTATGAAAGCCAGAAGATCCTAGGCAGATGTAATAAGACCCTAATGGAACAAAAATGCCAGCCCAGGCTACTATACCCAGCAAAAACCTCAATTACCATTGATCGGGAAACCAAGGTATTCCATGTCAAAACCGAATTTAAACAATATATTTCCAGAAATCCAGCCCTGCTAAGGATACTCGATTGGAAACCCCAACACAAGGAGGGAAACTATACGCAAGAAAAAGCAAGAAAGTAATCTTTTTTTTTTTTGTTCTATTCTTTTTTTTCGGAGCTGAGGACCGAACCCAGGGCCTTGTGCTTGCTAGGCCAGCGCTCTACCACTGAGCCAAATCCCCAACCGAAAGTAATCTTCTTACAACAAACCCAAAAAAAGAGTTACACACAAACATAATTCCACCTCTAACAACAAAAGTAACAGGAAACAAGAATGACTATTCCTTAATATCTCTTGACATCAATGGACTCAGTTCCCCAATAAAAAGACATTAACTAATAGACTGAGTAAGTAAGTACGACCCATTTTGCTGCATACAGGAATTGCTCCTCAGTGACAAAGACAGACTTTACCTCAGATAAAAGGTTGGAAAAAAATCTCCAAACAAATGGTCCAAAGAACAAGCTGGAGTAATCATTCTAATAATGAATAAAATTGACTTTCAACCAAAAGTTATCAAAAAATTGAGGAAGGACACTTTATAACCATCTAAGGAAAAAACACACCAAGATGAACTCTCAATCCTAACTGTCCATGCCACAAATGCAAGTGCACCCACATTCATAAAAGAAACTTTACTAAACCACAGATCACACATGGAACTTCACACAATAATAATTGGAGACTGCAACACCCTATTTTCACCAATGGACAGATCATGGAAACAGAAACTAAGTAGGGACACAGTGAAACTAACAGAAGTTATAAACCAAATGGATTTAACAGATATCTATAGAACATTTCATTCTAAAACAAAATAATATACCCTTTTCTAGGTTCCTCATGGTTCCTTCTCCAAAACTGACCATATACCCAGTCACAAAGCAAGCCTCAACAGATACAAGCAGATTGAAATAATCCCATGCATCCTATTAGCTTACCACAGGCTAAGGCTGGTCTTCAATAACAAAAATGAAACGAAACGAAACAAAACAAAAAAACAAACAAACAAATAAAAAAACTGACAGAAATCCCATGTATACATGGAAGCTGAACAACTATCTACTTAATGTTAACTTGGTCAGGGAAGAAATAAAGAAATTAAAGACTTCCGCACCTGAAGGGACCGACCGGATAAACAGTTCTCTGCACCCAAATCCCGTGGGAGGGAGAGCTAAACCTTCAGAGAGGCGGATACGCCTGGGAAACCAGAAGAGACTGCACGCTGCACACAGTACTGATCCCAGAGGAAAACAACAAAAGCTATCTGGAACCTAGTTGCACGAACCTCCCTGAAAAAGGCATGAGATCTTCCTGGTTGCTGAGGCCTCTATGAGCTCATAGGCAACACTTGAGCAAGCTTGAGCCTGGGGACCTGAGTAAGACCAACTTTCTGCTACAAACGACCTGCCTGGTGAACTCAAGACACAGGCCCACAGGAACAGCTGAAGACCTGTAGAGAGGAAAAACTACACGCCCGAAAGCAGAACACTCTGTCCCCATAACTGGCTGAAAGAAAACAGGAA
>NC_046172.1:31409670-31465185 GCF_011064425.1 Rattus rattus
CTCTCTCTACAACTGATTTCTTATTGTGCACACATTCAACACAATTTTTTCTCTACCACATGAAGTATATGAGTGCATGGTCAGTAGAATTGCTAAAGAATCCATTTCTTGAGCTTTGACAACAAATGATTGGCAACAATAAGGATGAGAGATGCCATTATTACTTTGCCATTATTACTTATCAGTACCTATAAAAATTGGGGGTTCTAAACTCTGAGACCTACCACATCAGTAGTCTGTATACTAGTCATGTTCCATTGAGAGAAAAAAATCTGTCTCTTTGTGTTGTCCTTAACCTATGTCAGAAAGATACATCCTGGAAGCTCGATCTTGTACATGCTAATTTCGAGATTATGGTATCATTTCATGATAACTATAGACTTGTTGTGGAATTCCTGGGACATGAACACTCTTCAGAACAGATCTTTAATGCTCTTGAAAGGATTCCTGCAAAAATTCCATGAAAGACATCACATAGATGAACACTGAAAATGACCTAGATCCCTTTATGTACTTTTGTCATTATGTGAGTGAAATATGTGTAACAGCTAGCAAAAATACAAGAATATGAGGTTTAATAGATTTGTTAGGAATGC
This sequence comes from Rattus rattus, assembly GCF_011064425.1. Classification (NCBI taxonomy): domain Eukaryota; kingdom Metazoa; phylum Chordata; class Mammalia; order Rodentia; family Muridae; genus Rattus; species Rattus rattus. The sequence goes on from NC_046172.1 coordinate 31,410,267, forward strand.
ATTAATAATCTTACCATGTACATGTAAAAAAGGACTTGAAATATTTCTCCTTTGTATACCTAAACATCTTCTATGATGAATGAGTATGACCTACCATCAAACTAATTAATAGGCTTTGTGAATTCTTACTAGAAACACCCAAAAGTGATAATACCATATTAGACTCCTTCTCCTCCTCTCTGATCTGGGTTTCTATGATCAGGTGATCTTCATATTGGTTTATGCTTTTATTTATTGACCTAGTAATTAACAAAGGCTCGGTCTGTAGTGTGTTTAGGGTCACTATGGTTTATTGAAGAAGCACATGTCTCTTTTTTTTTTTTTGAGAGAGTTTTTTTTTTTATGCTTGAATATTTCTTATATACATTTTGAGTGTTATTCCTTTCGGTTTCGGACAACATCCATCCCCTTCCCTCCCCCTTCCTTATGGGTGTTCCCCTCCCCACCTCCCCCATTGCCACACTCCCCCCATTGCCACCCTCCCCCCCGACAGTCTAGTTCACTGGGGCTCAGTCTTAGCAGGACCCAGGGCTTCCCCTTCACTGGTGCTCTTACTGGGATATTCATTGCTACCCTATGAGGTCAGAGTCCAGGGTCAGTCCATGTTTAATCTTTAGGTAGTGGCTTAGTCCCTGGAAGCTCTGGTTGCTTGGCATTGTTGTACATAAGGGGTCTCGAGCCCCTTCAAGCTCTTCCAGTTCTTTCTCTGATTCCTTCAACGGGGGTCCTATTCTCAGTTCAGTGGTTTGCTGCTGGGATTCGCCTCTGTATATGCTGTATTCTGGATGTGTCTCTCAGGAGAGATCTACATCCGGCTCCTGTCGGTCTGCAATTCTTTGCTTCATCCATCTTGTCTAATTGGGTGGCTGTATATGTATGGGCCACATGTGGGGCAGGCTCTGAATGGGTGTTCCTTCAGTCTCTGTTTTAATCTTTGCCTCTCTCTTCCCTGCCAAGGTATTCTTGTTCCTTTTAAAGAAGGGTGAAGCATTCTGTTTTTGATCATCCGTCTTGAGTTTCATTTTGTTCTAGGCATCTAGGGTAATTCAAGCATTTGGGCTAATAGCCACTTTATCAATGAGTGCATACCATGTATGTCTTTCTGTGATTGGGTTAGCTCCTCAGGATGATATTTTCAGTTCAACCATTTGCCTCTGAATTTCATAAAAGTCGAATTTGTTTTTGATAGCTGAGTAATATTCCATTGTGTAGATGTACCACATTTTCTGTATCCATTCCTCTGTTGGAAGGGGCATCTGGGTTCTTTCCAGCTTCTGGCTATTATAAATAAGGCTACGATAAGGAACATAGTGGAGCACATGTCTTTTTTATATGTTGGGGCATCTTTTGGGTATATGCCCAAGAGAGGTATAGCTGGATCTTCAGGCAGTTCAATGTCCAATTTTCTGAGGAACCTCCAGACTGATTTCCAGAATGGTTGTACCAGCCTGCAACCCCACCAACAATGGAGGAGTGTTCCTCTTTCTCCGAATCCTCGCCAGCATTTGCTGTCACCTGAGTTTTTGATCTTAGACATTCTCACTGGTGTGAGGTGAAATCTCAGGGTTGTTTTGATTTGCATTTCCCTGATGACTAAAGATGTTGAACATTTCTTTAGGTGTTTCTCAGCCATTTGACATTCCTCAGCTGTGAATTTTTGTTTAGCTCTGAACCCCATTTTTAATAGGGTTATTTGTCTCCCTGCGGTCTAACTTCTTGAGTTCTTTGTATATTTTGGATATAAGGCCTCTATCTGTTGTAGGATTGGTAAAGATCTTTTCCCAATCTGTTGGTTGCCGTTTTGTCCTAACCACAGTGTCCTTTGCCTTACAGAAGCTTTGTAGTTTTATGAAATCCCATTTGTCGATTCTTGATCTTAGAGCATAAGCCATTGCCGTTTTGTTCAGGAAATTTTTTCCAGTGCCCATGTGTTCCAGATGCTTCCCTAGTTTTTCTTCTATTAGTTTGAGTGTGTCTGGTTTGATATGGAGGTCCTTGATCCACTTGGACTTAAGCTTTGTACAGGGTGATAAGCATGGATCGATCTGCATTCTTCTACATGTTGACCTCCAGTTGAACCAGCACCATTTGCTGAAAATGCTATCTTTTTTCCATTGGATGGTTTTGGCTCCTTTGTCAAAAAAAAAGTGACCATAGGTGTGTGGGTTCATTTCTGTGTCTTCAATTCTATTCCATTGGTCTATCTGTCTGTCTCTGTACCAATACCATGCAGTTTTTATCACTATTGCTCTGTAATACTGCTTGAGTTCAGGGATAGTGATTCCCCTGAAGTCCTTTTATTGTTGAGGATAGTTTTAGCTATCCTGGGTTTTTTTGTTATTCCAGATGAATTTGCAAATTGTTCTGTCTAACTCTTTGAAGAATTGGATTGGTATTTTGATGGGGATTGCATTGAATCTGTAGATTTGCTTTTGGTAAAATGGCCATTTTTACTATATTAATCCTGCCAATCCATGAGCATGGGAGATCTTTCCATCTTCTGAAGTCTTCTTCAATTTCTTTCTTCAGAGTCTTGAAGTTCTTATTGTACAGATCTTTTACTTGCTTGGTTAAAGTCACACCGAGTTACTTTATATTATTTGGGTCTATTATGAAGGTGTCATTTCCCTAATTTCTTTCTAAACATTTCTCTTTTGTGTGTAGAGGAAGGCTACTGATTTATTTGAGTTAATTGCCCATGCCAGCCACTTTGCTGAAGTTGTTTATCAGCTTTAGTAGTTCTCTGGATGGAACTTTTGGGATCTTAAATATACTATCATATCATCTGCAAATAGTGATATATTTTGACTTCTTCTTTTCGATCTGTATCCCCTTGACCTCCTTTTTTGTTGTCTGATTGCTCTGGCTAGAACTTCAAGAACTATATTCAATAAGTAGGGAGAGAGTGGGCAGCCTTGTCTAGTCCCTGATTTTAGTGGGATTGCTTCAAGTTTCTCTCCATTTAGTTTAATGTTAGCCACTGGTTTGTTGTATATGACTTTTACTATGTTTAGGTATGGGCCTTGAATTCCTATTCTTTCCAGGACTTTTATCATGAAGGGGTGTTGAATTTTGTCAAATGCTTTCTCAGCATCTAATGAAATGATCTTGTGGTTTTGTTCTTTCAGTTTGTTTATATAATGGATCACGTTGATGGTTTCCGTATATTAAACCATCCCTGCATGCCTGGGATGAAACCTACTTGGTCATGGTGGATGATTGTTTTGATGTGCTCTTGGATTCGGTTTGCCAGAATTTTATTGAGTATTTTTGCAGCGATATTCATAAGGGAAATTGGTCTGAAGTTCTCTTTCTTTGTTGGGTCTTTGTGTGGTTTAGGTATAAGAATAATTGTGGCTTCATAGAAGGAATTAAGTAGTGCTCCATCTGTTTCAATTTTGTGGAATAGTTTGGATAATATTGGTATGAGGTCTTCTATGAAGGTCTGATAGAATTCTGCACTAAACCCGTCTGGACCTGGGCTTTTTTTGGTTGGGAGTCCTTTAATGACTGCTTCTATTTCCTTAGGAGTTATGGGGTTGTTTAACCGGTTTATCTGTTCCTGATTTAACTTCGGTACCTGGTATCTGTCTAGGAAATTGTCCATTTCCTGTAGATTTTCAAGTTTTGTTGAGTATAGGCTTTTATAGTAAGATCTAATGATTTTTTGAATTTCCTCTGAATCTGTAGTTATGTCTCCCTTTTCATTTCTGATTTTGTTAATTTGGACACACTCTCTGTGTCCTCTCGTTAGTCTGGCTAAGGGTTTACCTATCTTGTTGATTTTCTCAAAGAACCAACTTTTGGTTCTGTTGATTCTTTCTATGGTTCTTTTTGTTTCGACTTGGTTGATTTCAGCTCTGAGTTTGATTATTTCCTGCCTTCTACTCCTCTTGGGTGTATTTCCTTCTTTTTGTTCTAGAGCTTTTAGGTGTGCTGTCAAGCTGCTTATATGCTCTTTCCTGTTTCTTTCTGCAGGCACTCAGCGCTATGAGTTTTCCTCTTAGCACAGCTTTCATTGTGTCCCATAAGTTTGGGTATGTTGTACCTTCATTTTCATTAAATTCTAAAAAGTTTTTAATTTCTCTATTTCTTCCTTGATCAGGTTATCATTGAGTAGAGCATTGTTCAATTTCCACGTATATGTGGGCATTCTTCCCTTATTGTTATTGAAGACCAGCTTTAGGCCGTGGTGGTCCGATAGCACGCATGGGATTATTTCGATCTTTCTGTACCTGTTGAGGCCCGTTTTTTGACCAAGTATATGGTCAATTTTGGAGAAAGTACCATGAGGAGCTGAGAAGAAGGTATATCCTTTTGCTTTAGGATAGAATGTTCTATAAATATCCATTAAGTCCATTTGGCTCATGACTTCTCTTAGTCTGTCTACGTCTCTGTTTAATTTCTGTTTCCATGATCTGTCCATTGATGAGAGTGGGGTGTTGAAATCTTCTACTATTATTGTGTGAGGGGCAATGTGTGTTTTGAGCTGTAGTAAGGTTTCTTTCACATATGTAGGTGCCCTTGTATTTGGGGCATAGATAATTAGGATTGAGAGTTCATCTTGGTGGATTTTTCCTTTGATGAATATGAAGTGTCCTTCCTTATCTTTTTTGATGACTTTTAGTTGAAAATTGATTTTATTTGATATTAGAATGGCTACTCCAGCTTGCTTCTCCAGACCATTTGCTTGGAAAGTTGTTTCCCAGCCTTTCACTCTGAGGGTAGTGTCTGTCTTTGTCTCTGTGGTGTGTTTCCTGTAGGTAAGGCAGCAGAATGCAGGGTCCTCGTTCGTATCAGTTTGTTAATCTATGTCTTTTTTATTGGGGGAGTTGAGGCCATTGATGTTGAGAGATATTAAGGAATAGTGATTATTGCTTCCTGTTATATTCATATTTGGATGTGGGGTTATGTTTGTGTGCTTTTCTTCTCTTTGTTTTGTTGCCAAGACGATTAGTTTCTTGCCTCTTCTTGGGTATAGCTTGCCTCCTTATGTTGGGCTTTACCATTTATTATCCTTTGTAGTGCTGGATTTGTAGAAAGATATTGTGTATATTTGGTTTTGTCATGGAATATCTTGGTTTTCTCCATCTATATGTTAATTGAGAGTTTTGCAGGATACAGTAGTCCCTGGGCTGGCATTTGTGTTCTCTTAGGGTCTGTATGACATCAGTCCAGGATCTTCTGGCCTTCATAGTTTCTGGCAGGAAGTCTGGTGTGATTCTGATAGGTCTGCCTTTATATGTTATGACCTTTTTCCTTACTGCTTTTAATATTCTTTTCTTTATTTTTGCGTTTGGTGTTTTTGACTATTATGTGGCCGGAGGTGTTTCTTTTTTCTGGTCCAATCTATTTGGAGTTCTGTAGGCTTCTTGTATGCCTATAGTTATCTCTTTTTAGGTTAGGAAGTTTTCTTCTATGATTTTGTTGAAGATATTTACTGGTCCTTTGAGCTGGGAGTCTTCCTCTCTTCTATACCTATTATCCTTAGGTTTGATCTTCTCATTGAGTCCTGGATTTCCTGTATGTTTTGGACCAGTAGCTTTTCCTTTACATTATCTTTGACAGTTAGTCAATGATTTCTATGGAATCTTCTGCTCCTGAGATTCTCTCTTCCATCTCTTGTATTCTGTTGGTGAAGCTTGTATCTACAGCTCCTTGTCTCTTCTTTTGGTTTTCTATATCAGGGTTGTTTTCATGTGTGTTCTTTCTTGATTGCTTCTATTTCCATTCTTAATTCCTTCAACTGTTTGATTGTGTTTTCCTGGAATTCTTTCAGGGATTTTTGTGTCTCCTCTCTATGGTCTTCTACTTGTTTATTTATGTTTTCCTGGAATTCTTTCAGGCATTTTTGCGATTCCTCTCTGTAGGCTTCTACTTGTTCTCTAAGGGAGTTCTTCAAGTCTTTCTTGAAGTCCTCCAGCATCATGGTCAAATATGATTTTGAATCTAGATCTTGCTTTTCTGGTGTGTTTGGATATTCCATGTTTGTTTTGATGGGAGAATTGGGCTCCGATGGTGCCATGTAGTCTTGGTTTCTGTTGCTTGGGTTCCTGCGCTTGCCTCTCGCCATCAGATTATCTCTAGTGTTACTTTGTTCTGCTATTTCTGACAGTGGCTAAACTGTCCTATAGGCCTGTGTGTCAGGAGTGCTGTAGACCTGTTTTCCTCTCTTTCAGTCAGTTATGGGGACAGAGTGTTCTGCTTTCGGGTGTGTAGTTTTTCCTCTCTACAGGTCTTCAGCTGTTCCTGTGTACCTGTGCCTTGAGTTCACCAGGCAGGTCACTTGCAGCAGAAAAGTTGGTCTTACCTGTGGTCCCGAGGGCTCAAGTTCTTTGCAAGGGTGCTGCCCATGGGCTCTCCCAGTGGCAGCAACCAGGAAGATCTCGCCGCCCTTCGGGAACCTCCGTGCACCAGGCTTCCAGATGGATTTTGGTGTTTTCTCTGCAATCAGTAATGTGTGCAGAGAGCAGTCTCTTCTGGTTTTGCAGGCGTGTCTGCCTCTCTGAAGGTTTAGCTCTCCTCCCACAGGATTTGGGTGCAGAGAACTGTTTATCCGGTCTGTTTCCTTCAGGTTCGTGGTGTCTCAGGCAGGGTCCTGCCTGGGCTCTTGAGCCCTCCCCACAGGAACCCAGAGGCCTTATACAGTTTCCTCTTGGGCCAGGGATGTGGGCAGGGGTGGGCAGTGTTGGTGGTCTCTTCCGCTCTGCAGCCTCAGGAGTGCCCACCTGACCAGGCGGTGAGGTCTCTTTCCCACAGGGTCTGGGAGCTGAGAGCTGCTGCGGGCCGGGATCCGCGGGTGTGGGACTTCTGGTAAACACCACATGTCTCTTTTTTCATACCTGTTTTTCATTTGTATCAAATGTATACATTTTATTGGTTGTATCCTGATTGGAGAGCATTTTCTGTGAAAGTTCAGAATGGTCAGTGACTTGGATGAGTTGCAGATGAACATTTAAGAAAGAAGGGGCACTTCCAATACTCGATGCTGTTCACCTCAAATGCATGCAAGTATCCAGTATGAACTGTCCCCTAATAAGGATGTTAGACATCATAATGAGCAGGTGTCCTGCTAGATGAAGCTGTGGTCTCCAACACATTTTGAGTGGTTTCTTTTTTTTTCCTCTCAAAAACTCCCTATTTTTAAAAAAAAATAGTTACCTTGAAATATTCTTCATAGAAACTTGCTAATAAGGTGATATGAAAAAATAGTATGTGAAAGAGAATTGTGGAAAGCCATGAGAAACTGTTAGGATTCAGCTTGCTCTAATCCGGCTCCAGTCTATTCCATTGCTCTATCATCAAGGGCAACTTCTCTTCTACTGGGATATTTGGATAGCCTTTTAAATGTTATGTTGCCTTTCAATAATTTATTTTTATTCACTTTACATTCCAATTGCAGTCACATTCTCCTCCCAGTTCTGCCTTTCCTCCCTTCATTTTCTCCCCCCTTGGATACCACTCCACCCTGGGACATCTAGTCCCAGCAGGACTAAACACATCCTCACTAAAGCTCAACTAGACAGTCCAGGGAAGGGAAAGGAATCTAATGGCAGGTAACAGAGTCAAAGACAGTCCCCGCTCCAACTATTAGGGAACTCACATGAAGACCAAGCTGCAATCTGCTACAAATCTATAGACTAGGTCCAGCCACAGCTTGCTTTTTGGTTGGTGGTTCAGTTTCTATGAGTTCCCATGGGTCCAAGTTAGTTGACTCTGTAGGTTTTCTTCTGGGGTCCTTGATTCCTCCTGCTCATTCAATTCTATCCCCAACTCTTCCACAAGACTCTCTGAGCTCCACATGATGTCTGTTGGTGGGTCTCTGCATCTGTTTCTATCAGCTGCTGAATGAAGCCTCCCAGGAGACATTTATGCTTGGCTCCTGTCTGCAAGCATAGCAGAGTATCAGTAATAGTGTCAGCATTTGGCTCTCTCACCATTGGGGCAGTCATTGGTTGGATGTTCCCTCAATTTCTGCTACATCTTTATTCTTGTGCGTCTTGTAGGCATGACAAATTTTGGGTAGAAGGTTTTGTGGATGGGTTGGTGTCCCCTTCCTCCACTGGAAGCCCTGCTTGGCTATAGGAGATGGCCACTTCAGTCTATATGTCCACTTCCATTATGAATCTGAGCTGAGGTCACTCTCATAAACTCCCTGTAGTCTCCTGCATGCCACATCTCCAGCTTCTTCCCACCAACTTCCATTCTCACTCCCCATTCTTCCTCTCAGGTTCCCTCTCTCCGCACACCTGCTTGCCTTACCTGTTCCCATCTCCACTCCCTCCTCCCACCCAGTTCCTTCTCTCCATCCACCTATGATGACTGTTTTGTTTCCTCTTCTGAGTGGGAAAAACCCCACGTCTGATAGAGGGCTAATGTCAAAAGTATATAAAGAATTCAAGACGCTTTCCAGAAAAAAAACCAAACAACCCAATCAAAAAGTGGGGTATAGAACTAAACCGACAATTCACAATAGAGGAACCATGAATGGCTGAGAAGCACCTAAAGAAATGTTCAAAGTCCTTAGTGATCCCCATCAGTTATTAATAAGGGAGGGTCAGCTGTTTACTGCTCTCAAGCTTGATGAGAGGAGATTCTTCCTGCAGCAAGGGAGTTGTAGTTAATATAGAGACTCCTAACTGTTCAAAGAGCATAGACTAAGTACTTGTGAGTATTCGGAGATGGGACATTCATATCAGCCCTCCCTGGCAATGTTGAGGGGGCAACATTTGAAAGAGGGACCACAAGCCTAAAGAGTGGAAGAGTGGTATGAAATGCTATCCTCTGGATATGATGTGTCTGGCACAACAATCAAGCCAATAAAAAATTCCAGCATAAAAATAGAATCAAATAATGCCTTTAAAATCGTGTCCTCTGTTGAGCATTCTAGGTGTCAGACAGTACGACTTCTCATACTTTCTGTGGGACACATAGTAGTGACCATGCTTTATCAGAGCTATTATTTTAATTATTTTATTGTATTATGTGTGTATGGGTATTTTGCTGCATATATATATATATATATATATATATATATATATATATATATATATATATGTCTGTGTGTTAAGTGCTTGTCTGGTGCCTGTCATAAAATGGCATTGATGGATCCACAAACTAGAGTCACAGACAGTTGTGAGCCACTATATGGGTCCTCTGGGAGAACAACTAAGTACCCTCATGGCTAAGCAATCTCTACAGTACCCAGAGTGTTTTAATGATGCTACTCTTTTTTTCTTTTTAGGTGATTATTGTAGGAGGACCAATGATCAGCTGCCCATGCCCCAATGGATGACTCTCCACCCACTTACATATGGGCAGCATTAATTAGGCTCAGTGGGTTATCTAGAACATAGACATCAAGCTGGGAGAGATATATATTGGAGGAGATCCCAGGAGTTGGGGTGGAAATTTTCAAAGAATATGTAAAATTAAAAAATGGCAAGGATTCTATATTTCCATATCACTTTGGATGCTGGTATTTACAAAACTCTCTTCACTTCTACCATTACGTTGAGGTAAGTACTACCCTTTAACATGGAAACAACATACAACATGCAGCTCTAATTGTTAGGTACACATTAATATTTTAACCATTCGTATATTAAAAAAGTAAAAATGTATAGCAAAAATCACTTCTTAATGGATGACTTTAACCTTTTTCCAAAGCTATATACTACCTGATAGCTTGTGAGAAATCTCAAAAAAAAAAATGCAGGAACACCACAGAAGGTACCTTTCCTCCATGAAATGGATATCTAAGACTGTATGGTATAAACCATGATGTTGTACTTCAACACTTACCTAGGATTGGCAAAGCTCCCTCAATACCATGTCATGGTCACAAGGATTTCTTGAAGACATTGTGAAAACAAAAGTCGTTCAAGAAATGTGTGCCAAAGTACAGATCCCCCTCTCACGACTCCAGTTCATTCCATTGCCCAGGGAACATTGTTAAGGGCCACTCTTGTTTTACTGATAAGTGTAAGATTTTAGATTGAGTTACCACCCGAAACCTACACTGTTCTTGACCTGATTTCTCAACATAAACTATCTTACTATTGGAATGACAGGTCAACAATATCAATGAATCCAAAAGCAATCAACCCCACAATAGACTCAACCTATGTTTTTCTGGTCATATGAATTTGATCTCATGTTTCCCAGATTTTCTAAGAGCACCAAGATTTTTTAACTGAGCATCTATAAAAAGCAAGTATATTTAAAAGAACTTCTAGGGTTCTCATGATCACATACCTTTATAGATGAAGATCCGGTCTGGGCAGTAATTTGAGATCAGGCCAACATTTCCCATGTTCTTTCTATCTTGATGAACTACAAATTTACAGTCTGTCAGTAAATATAAAGTAACATTTTATGCTTATGCAAAATGCTAGGGAGGCAGGACTTTGGGAAAAACAAAATGTAGATTACCGTAAGAGTTTATGCAATATATATATTCAGGTGGTGTACCCTGTGGAATGAACACTTCATGGTCAATCTGATTGCTTCATTTAGTAGTCTTTCAGTGGCCGCTGTCTTCTCTTTATGAGATTCCCGAAGTTAGTGAGCTAGCTTGATGGTATGCAATATGTGGACTGAGGTAGACAGATAACTTCAAGATCTACATGAACTGCAGAGGAAGATCGAGGACAGTGCGTAGCACAGTGAGACCCTCTCTCAAAAATAAATGCATGAGTGAGATTCTTTGTGAAAAATAAAGTGAACTAGTGAGATCCTGCCTCAAAATAAAATGAATGGTAGAACAATTATCCCAAACGCCCAGATTTTTCCAGTTTTCCCTGCCCTAGCCACAAAAGAAGAAAAATAAAACATGCAAAAAGTGGGTTTCAGGACAGAATTTTTTACCCAGGAGTTTTGTTCATTACCTTGCTAGCTACCACTGATAAGGAATACTTAGCTCCATTTGGATCCATGGATGAATCTGAAGTGCACGTATTGGTGGGAAAGGTCATATATTTCCTTGACTGAGTGCTTGCAAAATATGTAAGGCTTACACATCAAGGCCAAAACAACGGCAGGGACAAACTCTCAATTCACACAAATTCAACATGAATTTACTCTTCTCTATTAAATAAGTACATTTGTTCTAAGATTGTTAAGAACAGTGTCCTTTTGTGCCTAATTACCTAACTTTTGGGTGACATGTTTTCTGGGGAGACAAAATATGTATACCACTACTCACTCCAGAAAGGGAAACTATGACAGACTAAAATAATGACCACATCAATTTTAAATGGTGGGTCAATGATTTTATATTGGGGTTATTAACAGGTTTACTAGTTATGGCAGAAAGCATGACACAAAACCAGCTATATTGTAAAAAATTCCACCTCAACACAGACGACTATGAATGCAGGGTTTTCTCATGAATATTTTTAAGGTAACTTCTTTCATGCAGGGAGTCTGGGAAAAAATAGAACAAAACATCCAAAATGTGTTTGAGGATGCAACTTGCTCTTTAGATTATTGTCCACCATCATTGTCGGAGACACTTCTTTTCTGGCTATTTGTGTTTCCTTTAAGGTTGTATATGATAAAGAAGAGTCTGTTCATGCTTGACTATGTACCTGCAATGTTTATTCACTTTCTGGAGTGTCTGCAACAATGACAATAACCCCAGATCACAACAAATCCCTCAACATTCAAAAGCCATTAACATGAATTTTCCATTCCATGGAAAAAGTATACATTCTTAGTCATGGGAGTTGCTAAGGATCCCATCACTTATTACTTCATTGGTGTTAATAAAAGGACAGTGACAAGAAGCATGAGGGGCACTGTCATGATATTTGAAGATCAGCGATCCTGTGCCATGACTAGGATCTTGCACATTAGTAATCTGGATACCAGCAGTCTCTTTGGTCTCGCTGTCAATACTGTCTATCACATGGTGATGTTTTCATGTTTCTCAGAAAGATGCATCATTGAAATCTTATGTGTAAATGTCAATCTCCAGGTCACCCTGGCATTTCTTCATCCTTAGAGTATTACAGAAGCTCAGTGACAAAATTACACTTGTAAGAAGATATCTTGTTATATAGGATAAGTCCCAAACTATACAGTCCATGTTAGCCTGGAGGACATGACAAAGATAACCTAGTCAAATTTGACCTCTTGCCATTATGTATGTATGTATATGTGTGTGCATGAGTGTGTGTGTGTGTGTATGTATTATGTATGTATGTGAAGTTAACAATAGTTATAACAAGAATACAGAATATAAGGCTTACTTGGGTTCTTAGGGACATATTTTTCTTTTAACTCATTATGTATGAGCAAGCAGGAGAAAAGGATACATGCTGTACATAGAAGTCTTAATAAATGAAGTTTCCCCTCAAAACTCTACAAAACTCCGAGATATTACTAAAAATACTCAAAAAAATATACTGACAAAATGGAAGTCATCTTCTCCTCACTGACTGAATGTCTAAGATTTGCAGTCTGTTGGGTCCAATTTATCACTTACATAGTTAATCAGCAAGGCTGCATCAACAATATGTTCAGAGTAACTCTGCTCTCTTGAAAAGACTGTGAAAACAAAATTCTGGTTAATAGGTATGCTAACAAACACCCTTTTCTATAAGAAATTCTCCCCTTTTCTTTATCCACAGTATTAGAAGATATGCCAACTTTAATGACTTCGAATTTTCCTGCAGTTTGGGACTGTCCATTCTTTCTTGGCCTGCAATCTCCAAAGAAATATTATACTTAGTATAGAGCTGACATATCAAAAGTAATGGCAGTGAACACTTGCAAGTCAGTCCTGCATTTTTATAGATTCTATATTAGTTTCCAGGCTTCATTTATATCATACAAACCTGTCTTTAATAGATTTACTAATGATGCCATGATTTCTCCTCCCTGAGCACCTATACGAAATATGTGGGTAAGAAAATCAGAGTAGCATTATCATCATCTCCTGTCCGAGTCAGAATCATTCTGGAACTCACCCAGATAAGGAGAATTTTGTTCTTGAAGATCTCTTTGAGACACCTTGAAGTTTTGACCTGTCTCTGAAAATACACCAAGAAAAACCCATTACATGTAAGTCTCACACTACCTGTCTTCATTAAAAAGTCAGGGTCACTGATTCATTTTGGAATCTGTCTACTCTACATGGATACTTATGCAAGGCCATGGACACAGCCTTATAAAACTCTTAGATTCCTAAGTGTAACTCTATAAAAGAAATCACTCTCCATCAATATCAAAGTGATGAGCAATCAAAAATTTAATGGGGCTATTGATTTTTCTTCCATGGTAGATGTCAAATTCACAATCTGTATACACTACAATTTTGTTCTTGCATATAATATTACTCATATTGGAGTATTAAAAGGTAGTCATGACAAAAATATTCAGGAATACTCAGATTCCCCTATGAATCATTATAGAAATATGTACATGACAAAGGTCTAAAGTGACTTATATTCCTTTATATCTGCACATTAGTTAAGATAATAACAGTACCTGTGGATAAACCATGGGCTGGGCTAGGCACACGTGCCTCCTCTATCTGAATGTTAGTGATCACGTTGTCTGCCTGAATATTGAAGATCAGACACTATTATTATGTCATCACTTGTGTGGTTAGGAAGAAAGTTAGGTTAGTATCTCACAGAGATCATTATGTGTTCATTACCTGTGAGAAACCATAAGCAGCGCCTTGTAAAGCAACTTTATCAGTTCAGCTATTTATGAGACTCATGTTCACAAACTTTATGTTCAAAGCCTGCCTGGGCTACAGGACCACTCCAATAGCATCCTGGGTAACTGAGTAAGACACTCACTGAAAAAGAAATGATAAAAAGGAAAAGTGTGGGCACAGAATTTAGAACTAGAGCATCATCAGTACTTATGCCAGGCTCGTGTTCAATCCCTGCCACTCCCACACACCGAAGAAAAGAAAACACGAACAAATGTATTTCTGGATATAATTTCCCTGCCAGGATGCCTGATATTACCTTGTCCACCTCCATTGTTTAACTCCAACTGGATGTGAAGCAATTCAACAGTAATGCATTTTTAGAGGACATGCTTTTTGGACAAGGCACTTACAAAATATGCTAGGCTTAGTCCTATGTTCAAGATTAATAATGACAGAAAAAATACACAGATTCAGCATAAAATATCTGTACCCTAGAAATCAGGTAGATTTGTCTTCTGTCAGACCGCAAAGGACAAAATCATTTCAAACATGACAATCAGCCACAAATGCATGCTACACAAAGCAGATGACTTTCCCTGTAATTCTCTTAACATCAGCATTTCCCTCAACACCAGCAACATTCCTCTTGATGATCCTTTTTGGCCATTGCAGTTCTGACTTTCTCTGAAAGTCAGGAAATATATATCCTGACACAACTATTTAGTCATTTTCTTGTCTTTCACGTAGAGTTATAAATGTTCAAATCATTGTACTATTTCTGAATTTATCTGTGGCACCAAAATATTTGCAGTAGTAAGGCCTGTGTTCTAGTTTGCTTTCCATTGCTGTGATAAACACCATGATGCAAACCTTGGGGGAAGAAAGGGATGAAGGTTCCTGGTGAGTTAGTGGAGCATCATGTCAGTTCCAGACCTTACTTCATGGACTTGTTTTACTTTTAAAACTATGTTTCAAAGATCAACAGCAACACAGAATTAGGGAGTTTCCTTGGTGGATATAGAAGTGAAGATAAGATATTCTGTACTGTGGTTTGACCACCTCAACATGCAACTGCTTATTGGTAAGATTTTGTCAAGAATATTTCTGGTTCTACCATGTTCATTTATAGGGAATTTGTTACCAAAGACCAACAATGTATCTGAGTTTACTTTACCAGGAAAGCTTTTTGATCACTGCTACAGGACACTTCACTTCACATTTTCACATGTTAACTGCATCCTTTCCTGAGTGGAAACCTGCAATTTTGTTGTTTAATATCATTACCGGCAATTCTGCAACAGTGCTGACTAATCAAAATTCATCCAGTCCTTTAACATGTACATCACCACCACTTGTGTACAAGAAGATCAGACACCATGGGTCTTGAACGCGGTCTTCTTCAGCACTCACCTAATTGCCATCCCTACTCTCTCCCATAGCTATTTGAATCTGTGTAACCCTTTGACCAGTCTTAGAAAGATATATCATTCCCCAACTATCATACTTGAAGATTTTCAGAATTGGAAGGTCAGTATCATGAAGTAAAGATTACTCTTTAGCAAGGAAACAAGCAGAGTTAGGCGCATCATCACCATGTAGCTATGAAAATGAGTCTCAGATGTCCTGTGCAATGATTCAGGATCATACCGAAACCTACCCAAATAAGAACAATGGTACACTTGAAGATCTCTTTGAGGCACTGTGATATAATATATCTCAGAAACACATGGAAGAAAATTAATTGGTAACATGTTTCCTCTTTCCTGCATACAAAAAATTCCAAATATATTTCATCACTTTGGGATCCATATAACTTATATAAATTCTTTTTTTTTTTTTTGCTAGTTAATTCACTTTATTTTTTTTTAAATAGTGGGTTTCATTATAATTTTATGTTATTGTACTTTTCTTTTTTATTATTATTATTAACTTGAGTATTTCTTATATACATTTCGAGTGTTATTCCCTTTCCCGGTTTCCGGGCAAGCATCCCCCTCCTCCCTCCCCTTCCTTATGGGTGTTCCCTCCCAACCCCCCCCTTAGCTCCCTCTCCCCAACAGTCTAGTTCACTGGGGGTTCAGTCTCTTATATAAATTCTTGTGGATAACTATGGAAAAAACTTTAGTAGGAAACTCTTGATCTTCTGAGTATCAACTTTAAAAATTCCACCATAAATATCAAAGTTATAGACACAAGGAAAAATACATAGAACCCCAATTATTAATCTATTACTGTGAACATTTAACACAGATATAGTCTGCCAGCAAACATATGATGAAATTTGATGTGTATAAGGAGTTAGGACATTATGAACATATATACCATGTTGCAGAAATATTAGTTAGCCTTAAGTAATTATGATTACATTAAAAATATGAGACTGTCTAATATGAATAGTCCCACCTCATACCTGTCCATAATGGACATGGAACGGGCCACCTTAAAAAAAAGAAACATAAAATTACTGGTCTAAACACACTTTTGTTCTGTAGCTGGATATTATTCTTCAGCTATACTGTGGTATGACAGCTTTCTCATTTGCTTTGTTATGAGAAATGTTTGGGCAACAATTTCTTAGTGATCTCTTTGAAAATGTAAGAAAACATGAGCTAAGACTGACACGCAGACTAGATCACAGCTATTTGGGAGGCTGGACAGGAAGATAAGAAACCCAGAGACTATCTGGGCTCCCAGGCTAGCCTGGTTAGTATAGAGAGATCCCTTTTCAGAACAAAAGATAGAAAATTGAGAACTCAGGATACAGCTCAGTGGTAGAGTACTTACCTGCTATATGGAAAACACTAAATTCAGGCCACATAACTCCTCTCCACAAAAATAAAGAAAAATAAAACATATACAAATGTGTTCTTTTGTTACAAATTACCAAGACCCTGTCTATAACCTTAACCACTACCACTGTTGCAAAAATCTTTGACTCTAGCTAGATACTTGAATAGCTTTGAGGTGTATGTATTTTCAGGACTGTATATCATCTCTTAGTAGCTGGTACTTGGTTCCTGGTAAATATGCTAGACTTAGAGTCAATATTTCTTTACCCTATAAATTTATCCTTAATGGAATTGCTAAGAACAACATACATTTGTGCCTGAGTACCTACCACAAATGTACACTTACCAAAGGTTTCTGGAACATCAACAATACTTAGCTATGAAAATTAAATGTATCTATGTTATTAATATGGCATTTTCAACACTCCCTTGATGCCAGTAATGTGTTACTTAACGATCTAGTTTGGCCATCTTTGAAAAGTACATGGAAAATTATACAGCATATTCCTTTTCCTTTATGTACAACTGTAAATCCCCATATTACCAGTACATTTCAGGATACACCTATAATGCCAGGATATTTACATTCTACTCAGATAAAACATCATAACAGAATTAGTCTCTTGATGGTCTATACCAAAATTCCATGGTGAATATATCAAAGATATGTGCTATTAAAGTTACCAAAATCCTTGCTTATATCTTTATCACTGTGTATATCAAATGCACATGACATATCAACAAGGGATATAATACAAGCAGATTTTTTCATATAAAATTTTGGGGTTTTAATGAAGGAGACATGGAAAATCTCCATAGTACCCATCAACAATCCATTCCATTCACCGAAAGGGCCTTGAGCTTCCCAGGCAAGCTCTACCACTTTAAATTTTTTTTTTTTTTTTTTTTTTTTTTGATGAATGAATAGAATATCTTCTTATTCCTTTACACTAGCCAGAACCTTAACAGGAGACTGCAAAGAAACATGGTATCTTGGCATTAGCAACCACCTCCACAGAGACATGGATATGAAGTTAAGATTATCTTCATTGTATCTGACCAACTTATCAAGTATTATTAATAAGGTTCCTCTAGGAAGATTTTTTTTCAGAGCAACTATGTTCTCTTGTAGGGAACCTGTTTTATTACACCCAAATGTATTTAAGGACAGCTTTCTCTACAAGAATACCAGATCATTGTCTTCTACCCATGTCATGGCATACTTTACCTTCTACTTGGATATTTATTTGGCCAATATTTTTAGTTGATTAATGATCAGGAGAAACATTGTTTCCTAAGTGTATCTTTAGTACATTCAATGCTTGTCACTACACTGGTACTTTTACAACATTGACAGTTAATCATGACATAGACTACTCCTCAACAGATATATTTCCAACACAGTTTTCTCATTCCATACCTGAACAGCAATAACACAGCATAGCAACATAAAGAATAAGGGACAACATCGCCACTTTATTGTAACTAGGATAATTAGCAAGGCTCTATAGAATAATATTGTCTTTATGGCTATTATCCCTTGACCTCTCTTTAAAAGACATACTCTGAATACTCTACATAGTATATGTGAGTCTAAATATCACCACATCCATTCACAATTCTTGGAGACGCATACAGAATTTCAAGGATTAGGGAGTCATCCTTCATACAAGATCTTTGAACTCTTAAAATGATACCCACTAAACACAATGGGCTTTGTCACCATGATTCATGCTGTGAACATTATTTGAGTTCGTGTATGCACTTCTGTCCTTACGTAGGTAAAAATATGTATTATCTGTTGGAAAGATATAAGAACATGAAGCTTTGATTGTTACGGTCATATTCATGTTTTAACCACATATATGTGAAAAGGAGAAGGAAATGTAAGAGTGATTGGAGAAATTCCTCATGTACACTGGAAAATTAAGCCTTAGTGATTTTTCAAGCACTGCCGTATGCTACCCAAAATCATACTAGCGCTACCCCCACAAAATGTAGTGATACTAAATCATACACAACTCCTAAATGACCTAGATAGAGAAGAATTGCATGATCTACAGTGTGGTATGTCCACTTTATTATTTTCCAAATAATTAATAAGGAGGGATATGTCAACAATAGATTGTGATCACTATGCTCTCTTAAAGAAAACATGAACACCAAAGTCAGAAAAATATGTTATCAGGAAACAGTTGGTGCCAAATTCCTGGACACTCTTTTTTCCATCACTATTATCAAGCAACCTCTTCCTGGATACTTGGATGGCTTCTAATTTGACCACAATTCAACAGCAGCAATCCTTTCTTGACCTGAAATCTAAAAGTACTTTATGATTAGTACTGGCCATTCAAAAACAATGTCAGTGAACCATGACACGATCAAACCTTCCACATTTAGTTTTATATAAATCATACTAATCTATTTTCTCAAGATTTATTAAGTATTCTAATATTCTAACCTGAGCTGCTGCAACAACAGACACCGAGGAGCCGTGTTTGCTGAGAGTGGTGCTATCCACCTGTTTGCCTAATACTTGGAGGAAAAGAAGTTATCTTGAATTACATAGCAAGTTCAACACCAGCCTGGAGTGAATGAGACCCTGCCTCAAACAAACAGAAAAACAGAAATCAAATAAAAGACAAAAACGTAAAGAAAAGAAGAGTTGGCTTATTGCCATCAGCACCCACTATGTAGATGAACATGATGTTTTTAAATTCAGGTTCAGGATCATACTGGTGCTTACCAGACAGGAACACCTGTAATTGTGACGATTTCTTTGATGCACTGTGAGGTCTTGTCTCAGAGAAAAGCATACAGGACAACCAGTTTATAACCTACGTCAGTCTGCCTGTTAAATGTTAAATGAAGACATGTTAAATGTCTTCAAGTTGCGACATGAATTCAAGATCCATCTACTTACTCCATCTGGATATTTGTAAACAGCCATAGACAATTTGTAGAATTTGTACTCCATTGAGAACATATCTACAATTCTACCCTTGATGGCACACAATAAAAATTTCATGGAATCTTGCTAATGTCTCTATCATAGTGAATAACGAGTTCACATTATCTGTCATCCAGCATATACCAGTGTATGAAAGTATACATGCAAAAAATGAGGCAGATTTCTTATGACTATATTAAACACACTTGTATAATGTCCAAGAGGGTAAAACACTACCTGAAGACAATGCATAACTAACTCACCTTAGGCACAGAGTCCTCACCTCCTCTCCTGAATAACGACTATCAGGTGACCTGCACTGCATAAGACCTCGTATTCACTTCCTCTTCTGAGTGGTATTTTCATTGTCAAACTAATAGGATTTGAAGTCACCTGGGAGACCTAGCTCTATCTTTTGAGGAGTTTCTAGAGGTTCAATCTAGAAGGAATGTGGCTGGCACCATCACAAAGGCTGGGGTCCAAGGAAGCAAGGAAAGTGAGTAACACACTTGCAGAACCTATAAGGAGATCTGAGCTGTACCTGCCTATGCAGGATTTTAACCCAAGCAAGTTTGGAGGCTCAAGCAGGGTTATTATAAGTCAGAGTCCTACTATATGATGACTGGTAAGAAACATGTTGAAGCTACCTTGCTATTTTAATGAATTCAAAGTGAATGTGTTGTGAAGAGGGTCCCCACTTTATTCAGTGAGTACACCCCAGTACCACAGACCTACAATGAGCCTCAAAGACCAGAAGCAATGACAAACAGGACACAATGCCTCAACATTCAGTTTCAGCATAACGTTTTCCAATCACATAAAATGTAAACTTTTATAAACATTACTAAAGGGGTTGGGGATTTAGCTTAGTGGTAGAGCGCTTGCCTAGAAAGTGCAAGGCCCTGGGTTCGTTCCCCAGCTCCGGAAAAAAAAAAAAAAAAAAAAAACAAACAAAAAACAAAAAGTAAACATTACTATGGGTAACATCGTTTCCTATCTGCATATCTACCAGAGACATACATGCAAAAAGCACTACAAAAATTGTCATTTAGCTGAAACGAATTTGGAAATTACTCACCTAGTCTACGAATACATTAAACTCAGTACTTGATTTAATATTATGAATGCTCTCCTTGATGAATTATTTTGTGGCTATCTGAGAAAAACAAATTGTGAAAATCTATTTCTACTTTTAATACCCTGTATCAGGACAGCATCTATGTTCATTATCTCAGCAGTTCCTGCCATTCATACACAGAATCTTGTATAGAACCTTTCTGCTTTTGGCAGATAATGTATTGTAAGTGAACAGTCACTGTCACAAGCATTCAAATATGAAAGTTAGCTGTAATGTTCTTATGCCTCTACTATATTGACTTAATTATGAATTTTTAATAATGATGACTATAGTAAAATCTTATGATATCAATAATATTAGTGAATGTTTTAGCTTCCTACATGCTATGAGATGTATGAGTGTTAGAAATGACATCAAATATTTATCTATAGGTAGAAAAGACCAAAATAGTATGGTATCATCTTATTATGTGTATAGCAGTCAAGATATCAATAGCATAGCTGTAAAAATATAAAATCATGGTAAAATAGGATAGGTGCATTCTTCTCATTTATTTGGAGATCAGACGACATTCATTGAAATATGAAGACTCTATCTTGTTATTCCCAATATCTAGTTATCATTTTTCTGGGCCACTTTTTCTCTTGAGGCAAATCTGAAATTATAAGTGAGAGTGTGTTTAAGGATACAGCTTGTTCTACTGGGACTTCCCTCCCCATTTCTACCCTTTTAATTATTGCGAAAAGATATTTCACTCTGCTGCAGTCCTAGGATTAATTAGAGCTTAACAATAATTCCAGGAACATCCGTCCTTTCTTAATTGAATACCAGTGAAACATGATTTTTATTAAATCTTACAATTCCAGCAAAAGAGGATACAAGCAAGCCCTCAACATTCAAACTCAACATCTATTTCTTTTCCGTATTAAAAATTAAAACTTTTACTAGTAAAAATTGTTAGACTTCGTCATCTTTTCCTATCTGAGCATTGTTCCAGAAGGGTTAAGAATATTTTTAATGCACACTTAAATATCTATGAAGATCATGTGTCCCATGCTGTGCTTTTTGGTGTAAATCCTCTTTTACTTGAATATCATTAATTCATTGTGATGTAGGAATAAATACATTATGGCAAACCTATTTGATTCTAAATGATTCTGGTTTCATTCTAGATGAACACCTACATGTCCCAGTAGTTGGTTTAGCACTTAAGGATCCAATGGCAACATTTCACTACCAGTAGACCTATGCAGACAGCATTCTGAGGTAATTCAGAATTTTTACTGTCTTGAAAGGATATTTGTAGAATTCAATACCAATGTACTGCCAAAAATTCAAACAATCAATATTTCAGTGATAGATACTCTAAGAGTTACTCAGACCCTTCTTTATGTATCTATCCTCACAAGTATTAAATGCATATTAGTCCCAGAAAAGATACAATAAAACTAGTGCTTACCTGTAACGTTGGGAAGACTTTCATTTTTGTTATCATACAAGCCAGAAACAGGAAGCTATGAGTGCTCCAAAATATTCATGAAATATACATTTGTGAAAAGTATCTAACATATCAGTATGATAATCTCACACTTCCATACTAGCTAATACCTTAACAGGATGCCCGCAAAAATATGTTTATACAGAGTTAGGTCCAGTCTTATTATCACCCATGTGGAAAGAGAAGATCACTTCCTACACTGTGCTATGACTGCTCTATCACTGACATTATCTGGGGCTATTACCATGGTTACCTCAATGTTCTATAGATTGGAACTTGAAAAGCAAACAGGAAAAAGTATGTTTCAACTAAGACATATTCTACCTTGACACTTGCCCATTCTGTCTACAAGTATTATTATGGATACTTTTACATTATTTGGAGACTTTAAATGGTTAGACATTAACAGTATTGTTGGTCAACTCCATTCATTCTTTCTCTTCTAGGTGCTTCCAAAAAATCCCATGCTTACTGCCAGGCTAGTGATGCTATAACAATTACAATTAACACAGGCAAAATAATTCCTGGACCCTCCCAGGTAAAACATCAATTTTCTCCACACCAAAGTGGCCTTTTGGTTTCTAGAACTGGTAAGACCAAAATCCTTTCCTTCTTGAACTCTAGCAACAAAACTCTGGGGATGGCAGGGTCATCAAAATTATTTTCTTTTATAAAATGATCAGATACCTTCAGTAGTGATTTAAGCCCATATCAACATTTTCTTCAATACTTGCTTTGTAACTTAATAGCTACCCTGGGTTGACATACCGTGTCTTGACAGGAACCTGTAAAATATATTATTATGTAAGTATAAAAGGACACAGTTTGGAACCATCTACCTTTGTGGAGCTCATCAATTTACTCAGCTCCTTGGGGGGCTTCAGGGTCAAGGCCACTGGCAAACAACAAATTTCTGTATGGAATACCTGAAATATTTCTGTGGTGACTTGTGTGGCTAGGAAGATCTGATCATTATTACCTTGGTATGTACAGTCTACTGCTTATGGGACCAAAGGGTCCCATTCCCTACCTAAGTACCTGTAAAGAAATCATGGCAATGAGTGTGAGGTGCACCTATATCACTTTATATCTGGAGATCAAATGGTTTATGTTTTATTTCATACACATTAGGATTTACCTGCAAAGTGCCAATATCAGGCACTTACTAGCAATTTGTCATGCAGACTGGACTTATCACAAGATTCTGAAGAAGATGTTATGAAATATATTTTAGAGATAATTTACTTTATACCAGGTCATTTCAACTACAGGATACGTCCATTCTACCTTGATTTTTGTAATTATCCAAGTCTAATATCCAGGTAAGAAAGCCGTGTTCTTTTGACTATACACTTGTAAGCAGTTGACAGACTGGACCATCAGGGGGGAAAATGATAAATGCTTGAATATCTTCATGGTCCCAAAATTCTTAGGATTCTACATAAATATTTTCATATATTTCAATACCATGGATGCTACAAGTGCCAGAACTTCTCTATTTCATAATATCTGAAATAAATAAAAGTGGCAGATGCTCTCATCAGTAACCAGTTAACTGAAGCTAGATGTAACATACTATGACCCTGACTTGTAACAGTACTTACTTACTTTATATCAGGTTCCTTAAGTAGACACCTGTGATAAACCAACAAGGCTCTAGGAAAAATAAAACAGCATGTTATACATCTCACTCTATACACATCTCTTTCTACCCGTTTATCTCCAAATTTCCTTGGCTAAATGGATCATTGAAGGGCTTGTCAGTACTCCCGAAATACATGCAGAACTCCTAGGAAAGAGTCATATAAAAGGATCTTCCACCTTCATAAAATAGACACGCAAAGATGATGGGGTCAGTACTATACTAAGCAATTAATTAATCCTGTGCCTGCTATTCTTGTGTCAACTTGACACAAAAACTAGAGTTATCTGAAAGGAGGAAATCTAAATTGAGAAAATGCATCCGTAAGATTTGGCTGTAAGACTTGTTTGTAAATTAGTGATTGATTGGGGAGGCCTGGCACAAAGCGGGTGGTTGCAGTCCAGAGCTGGTGGTACTGGGTTCTATAAGAAACCAGGCTAAGCAAGCCAGTAAGCTGAACCCATCCATAGCCTCTGCATTAGCTCCTACATTCAGGTTTCAGTCCTGGTTGAGTTACTGTCCTGACTCTCTGGTGATGGACTATAATATAGAAGAATAAGCCGTATGTCCTAGTTTGGGTTTTATTGCCGTGAACAGACACCATGATCACAGAACTCATATAAAGGACAACATTTAATTGGAGCTGGCTTATAGTTTCAAAGGTGTAGTCCATTATCATCATGATGGGAAGCATGGCAGCATGCAGGTAGATATTCTGCTGGAGGACCTTCTACATCTTGATCCACAGATAACAGAAGACTGTGCATACTGGGTGTAGCTCGAGCATAGGAGACCTCAAAGCCCACACTCACAGCAGCAAACTTCCTCCAACAAGGCCATACCAATTCCAAAAAGGCCACACCTCTTAATAGTGCCACTCCCTATGGAGCAGGCATTCAAACAAATAGTCTATGGGGCCCATACCTACTAAAACCACCACACCAAATAAACCCTTTTGCCCAAACTTGCTTTTTTGTTGCATCAATAGAAACCCTAAGACAAACTATTATAAATTCTTTTAAAACACCTTTATAAACATGAATTATAAATACCATTTCAACATGACAAAAATTACAGATATACTACCTATGAGAAAGAATGTAGTGAGGTCAGAGGCTTACTATTAACTCTATGGAGAAATGAGTTTTATAAAAATAATATGTCATATGTGCCCTCAAATGCATATGAGAATTTAAAACATCATTGACTACCTATAAGCAAATGTGAAATTGTTTCATGCCTACATAAGCACAGCTACTTTGAAAAGTGATGAGAAAACACAAATTCCTCCCCTGGGAATTAAAGATTAGATTTTCATCATTGCAGAAGACTTCCCTCATCAAAGACATGGTAGCTTACAAATTTCTACTTATGACCATTGTTGAGTTGACTGTTTCTTCTGACAGGATTCTGAAAATAAGAAATGCACTTGGAAAATGTGCTTTAAATACCTGACTTGTTCTAATAGAACTTATGCCAATAAGGTTCTAACCTAATTTTTAAAAATAACAGCTTTGTGTAGGTTATTGCTAGAATTCTAGGTCAAAACTCTTATCAAAATACCCATCTCTGGATCTAGACAAGATTGTATTGAGTGATGTAACACAGATCCAGAAAGACTGAATTTTCTTTCTCATGTGCAGATCCTAGCTACTAATCTACAGAAGAGAGTATACTATAGGTATACTCTATGTACCTACAGAGAGAGAGTATGAGGGAACCATGGTGGGGGGAGGGGATGAGAGGAGAACAGCAGGATACAGGTAATATGAAATGAGAAATGGAATAATAGGGAGGACTCCAACCAGGGAGGGCTAAGGGAGGTCAGTACAGAAGGAGAGCGAGAACCAAATAGCACCAAGGTTTGACAAAGCTTCAAGAAATCTTACTATTTTATAATATATCTATTAGATTATATGTATGTATGTATGTATGTATGTATGTCTTCATGCATGCATGTATGAATTACCAACCTCTCTATGTCACTTGATCTGGCAATATTGCCATACAAGAACCATAGACTGACAAAGCCTCCAGTAGCAGGCATGGGAAACCTTCTTTTGAACAGTTGCTCAAGTAGTCCAAGTGACTTCCCAGACCATCTAAACTATTGCTGTTGCCTCTCTAGAGATTGAAGATCACACTCTACTAATGAAGAAACCACACATTCAGGCCACAGGACTTGGAGTTTTCCAGCTGGATCCAATCTGAAAGCCTCTTTTCTAGAGTCTACCTTTCATGGTACCAGAAAATAGAATTCAGTGACAATGCTTATGAAGCCCAATGCCAGTGTAGCAAGATATCTGTAAAGGTGTAGTGAGTAGCACTCATGTATTGGTGGTAGCCAGCAGCTGTCTAATTAGACTTAAAGTACTCCCAACAGGAGGAACATCATGCAAGGTACTAGAAGGCCAGCCAACTTCCCAGGGACAATAAGGAATCTACAATCACCACTTCGTCAGATCAGCATAATTCCTTACTACATTGTAACTCTTACCCATATACCCACAGATAAGTGCAACTATATCACCCTTCATAAAAGAAGCTTCTTTTTATAGAAAATGAGGACAATCACAGAAAAACACAACTGGGCACAATTCCAAGATTATGGGAGCCCAGCCCCAATGAACACATCTCTACCACAGCTATGCATCTACCCATAGCTCAGGGAACATTACAGAAGAGGGGGCAAAATGAGAATAAGCCCAAAACACCAAGAACTCTGCTGATTGATTGCCTCCCTTAAAAACGGTAGCATATTGGTTAGATTTTGATTGTAGCTTCTGACATTCCTAAGAGATATAATCTTATAGCAAATTCCTCAATTCTTTGCCTCTTATAATCTGTATGCCCCTTCTTCTAAAATGACCTCTGAGCCTTAGATGTGGAAGTTGTTTTATAGATGTATTCTTTGGGACTGGGCTCTACAACTATGTTTTGATTGGTTGTATTTTTTTTATTTTTTAATTTTTTGGTAATGATCTCTGTCAATTGTTGATGAAGTGTGAGGACTACATTTATCTTTATATAATGATAAATATTTCAAATGCAGTTAGGGATTATGCAGGTTTAGTAAAGTGGTAGCTGTAGGTGTTTCTCCAAGCTCCATGACTTCACTACCACTGGGATTTCTAGGGCCAGGCATGACTCCCTCTTGTTCAGTGGGTTTTACATCCAAGTAGACAGTTGTTGGTTACCACCAAGGCACGCACACCCTTATTGCGCCCTTGGGGTTAACATGCCAGAGTGATCCTTGTGGTTCATAGACATCAGAGGCAGGTAGGATTTGTTGGTTGCTTCGTTCCACTGGAAACATGCATGGTCCCATCCGCTACCATAAAAGCTAGTCCTCAGGTAAGGGGTCATTTAGCTTAGTCCCAGCTCAGGAGTCTCTGAGCCCTGTGTCTGAAGTGCATGGTATCTTCAGCAATAGGAATTTACCTTCCAGCTATGGGGGACAACCAAAGGCACATAACATTTTGACAGTGTCTTGGCCAACTGTAACCAACAACTCAAAAGAGGGCTTCTCATGCCTAGTGGAGGTTTTGTTAGAAGGTCTTTGACTTTCTGAAGAGGCATTATCAACCTAAAAGGGCAAATTTCATTCACAGTCCATATGTATATTTATATACTGATTATAATATATATTATATTTTTAGAAAAATTAATAGTGTGAATCCTTATGATGTTTAAACCTAACAGTTTTTGTGCCTTTTTCTCCCTCTCTAATTAAAAACCCCCATTTTCTCCATTTCTTTCATCAGATCATTTGTACTCTGCTATTCCCCTTTATTGCTTCCCCATACCCTCAACAGTGCCCCCTTTTCACTTTTCTGTTTTCTGCACAGTCACCAAGTATATTTGAAGACTTGACAGAAAACATTTCACATTGTCTTTTGGGGTCCATGTTACCTCACTGTAATTCGGGATACTCAGAAGGCTGAAAGAAGAACAGTGACCTTCCTATGCCACAGAAGGAGCTCATTACTACCCTTGACAACTTGGTGGGATATGATTACAAAATAAATAGTAGAAAAATCAAGGACTAGAGTCGCAAAGTGGTTGCCTCTTGTGTGTAAGGTTTAATCTCCATACTTCCATTCTTATTAAATGGAAAGAAAGAAAACCAGCGCAAAATAGGTTTTGAATATGTAATGTGCTCATCAAGATCCTGGTTCATTCCCTTGGCAACCATCATCCTTGAAAATCACTTCAACTACACCTGGATACTTGCATGAATTCAAAATATACATATCATCACCTTTTATTAAAATGATTCTTTTCTCATATCCCGTATATCCTGATTGCAGTTTGCCCTCTCTTTACACCTGCCAGCTCCTCCTTACGTTTCCTCCCATCCAGACACAAAGACTGTCACATCGAAGTTGGACAAAGCAACCCAACAGGAGGAAGAGAGCCCCAACAGAAGGCATAAGATAAACATATGGATATGTACCTGCATCTTTATGTATATATGTATGTATGTATGTATGTATGTATGTATGTATGTATGTATGTATGTATGTATGTATGTATGTGTATATACACACACATGACCTGGGGTAGACCTGTGTAGGCCATGTGCTTGTTGCTTCACTCTGATTTCATAAGACCTTTCCTCAGTTGATTTGGAAGACCTTGTTCTCCTGGTGTTCTCCATCCCCTTTGACTTTTACATTTTTTCTGCCTCCTTTTCCACAGGGTTCCCTGAGCTCTGAGAGGAGGGATTTCATGGAGACATCTCACTTAGGCTGTGTGTCCCTGTCCCAAGCCCCCCCCCTCTGCATAATGCTTGGCTGAGGACCTCTGTATTTGTTTCCATCTCCTGCAAGAAGAAGCTTCTGAACGAGGTCCTGACCTACGAGAATAGCAGAGTATCATTAGGAATCATTTTATTGTTATTTTTTTAGACCCGTAGTATTTGTTGTACCCTTCATCTCTGGGCCATCTAGTTTCTGATTCTTGGTCACTCAAGCAGTGTCTGGTATGGGTACTATCTCTTAGCATGACCCTTATGTTAAATTGGACATTGGTTGGTTACTCCCACAAGCTTTGCCTCACTACTATCCTAGCATATTTTTCAGACAGGACAGATTGTAGATAAAAGATTTGTGACTGGGTAGGTGTTTACTATTCTTTTTGGTAGGTAGCTTTCAGAGTACCTTCCCGGACCAAAGACTTTAGAAAGTAGGGACAAAGTTCTATGTAGCACCAGCTCCATGTTCAGTGAGTTGTGGAGCTACTGTCTGCTGCGATGGGGGCTTGCTGTTAGCTTTTGCAGAGCAACGCATTCTCTGGGCAACAGCTTGGATTGTTTGGGGATTTTAGTGGAACCACTTTAGCCAACAGCTCCATTAGTTGAAACTTAGTCCCACTACTGGAAGCTTCGTTTGGTGACAAAGATGGCCAATGAGGGCTCCATCTCCCTTGTTATTTGAAGACTTCATTGTCTTTGTATGTTTTAGAAAGTTTCCACTCTGCTAAGTTTTCACCACTCAAATGTCCCTCAGTTCTAGCTGTTTCACCCTGCATTCCCTCCTTCAACACTATCCCCCACTCCTCCTTCCATGATGCTCCCTTTCTAGTCCTCCCTGTTCCCAGCTCATCTGGGAGATCTATATGTCTTTTCTAGTCCCTTCAACTATACCTAACCCTTCTGGGTTTTCAGATTGTAGCTTAGTTATCATTTACTTAATGGTTAATATCCGCATATAAATGAATAATGCCATATTTATTTTTTTATGGTTACCTCATTCAGGATAACTTTTTGTCTAGTTCCATCCATTTGCCTGAAAATTTCATGATGTCATATTGTAAAATGGTAATATTCTATTGTGTAACTGTACCACAATTTTTTATTCAGTCCTCTGTAGAGGGACATCTAGGTTGTTTCCAATTTTTGGCTATTATGGATAAAACAGCTAGAATATAGTTGAGCAAATATTCTTGCTCAACTTTTAGTAGAATGAAATGCCCTTTAGGTATATTCCCAAAGAGTTGTATAGCTGGATCTTGAGGTAGATGGACTCCCAACTTACTGGGAAATCGCAATATTGACTTCCAAACTGGTTTTACAAGTTTGAAATCTTACCAGCAAGGGTCAGATTGCTTTGCATCTTTGCCAGAAAGCGCTGCTACTTGTGGGATTTGGGTTTGTTTAAATTTAAATTATTCTACTTACATGCAGCTCACTTCTCCTCTCCCAGGCACTCCCCCACAATCCTTCCACCATCACCCCTCCCCTTCTCCTCTAAGAAGTTAGAACACTTCTGGCACTTCAAGTCTCTACCAGGTTAGGGGCTTCCTCTCTCCCGCTCAGGCCAGACAAGGCAGCCCAGCTAGCAGAACATAGCCCACATACAGACCTTAGCCATTCTGACAGGAGTAAGATGAGATCTAAAAGTACTTTGGATTTGCATTTACCTGATGACTAAGGATGGTCAACATTTCTTTAAGTGTTTCTTACACATTTGAGTTTTCTCTATTGATAATTCAGCTTAGGTCTGTACCATATTGTAATTATTTTTTGGTTTTCTAAATATCTATTTTCCTTGGTTCTTTATATATTTTGAGTATTAGCCCTCTATTAGATGTAGAGTGCATGAAAATCTTTTACTATTCTGTAGGTTGCCACCTTGTCTGAATGACACTGTCATTGCCTTACAGAAGCCTGTTTCCTGAGGTCCCATTTATTAATTGTTGACATCAATGTCTGCACTAATGGTGTTCTGTTCAGAAATTCTTCTGTGCCAATGTATTGAAAGATATCCCTCACTTTCCCTTCTTTCAGATTCATTGCGTCTGGTTTTATATTTAGGTCTTTAATCCATTTTGTGCAGGATGATAAGTATTGCTCTATTTGCATTCTTCTACATGCAGCCATCCAGTTAGACTACTACCATTTTTTGAAGATGTCTTTTTTTCAGTGTGTCCATTTATGTGTGAGTTTGGGTCTGGGCCCTCAATTTGATTCCTTTGATCAATGTGTCTGTTTTTATGTTAATACCATGCTGTCTTTATTACTGTAGTTTTGAAGTACAATTTGAAATCAGGATTGATGAGACCTCCAGCAGTTCTTTTCTTGTTCAGGATTAAAATGCACATATTAGGGGATGAATCTATCCCTTCTTGGCTGTCCTGGAACTTGTTTCGTAGGCCAGGCTGGCTCGATTTCTTAGAGACCTGCCTGCTTCTGTGTGCTGGGATTAAAGGCACATGTTATTATACCTCGTAACAATCAATTTTTTTAATACTTCCAGGTAAATATAAATTTTTCCTACCTTATAAAATATAACCACCCAGTAATTTTACTAAAATGCATGCCAGTTTGTATTGAAGAACCTACTACATATACACAGTGACTAAAAGCAAAACCACCTAAACCGTATTCAAGCACAGAGAAGTGAGATGAACTGTCCTACAAAGAGGCCAGCATCAATACTTACCTCAAGACTTGCTGGCCTTTGAGATGCAGGCTGGAAATTGCAGTTACTCTGGAGACTGAGGCAGGAAGTTTACCAAGCTCAAGACCAATATGGTAACTTAGTGAGACCCTGTTTTAAAAAGAAAACAAAAGGTTACAGTGACCATGTATTTAATCTCTATTAACACACACACACACACACACACACACACACACACACACACACACACGACAAAACAAGAAAATACTTTAATGAATGACTATTGCACCCTTTCAGATTGGTAGACTATTACAACTATTGCTAGAAACTTGCACTAAAACAGTAGTATTGGGTTTAGCATCCCTCTTCCCTGACCTGAATTTAGTATTAAATACCCTGTATGGTGGTATGCCTCTTTATCACTTACCTAGAATTAGGAAGGGTCTGTCAATAACAATCTTCAGGAAAAAAATCTAAATACAAAACTGAGGAAGAAGTGACACAAACATATCAAAATAAAGTGTGACCTACATGGTCATCATCCAGTTCCTCCATCCATGACTTCTACTTAGAAATATTTCAATTACAACTGAATAGATGACATCTAATAAGACCACAGTTCAGGACATCTTAGTACTTCTCTACTTGCACTCTCCAAACAAACTATTCTTACTTCTAGGCTAACAGATCAACAACAATGCCAATAAACCATTGACATAGTCAACCCCTCAGTATTCACAGGTTCAATTTTCTAGCCATATAAATAATATGAAATCATGTTCACTAAATTTGTTTAAGAAGTCCATGATTTCTGATCTGAGTTTTTGCTTGTGATGTTAGTTAGAAAAAATGGCTGGGGATGCCATCATTACTTAGCTATACAGATGATGATGAGATGGCCTGTAGAAGGATTCAGGATCACAGTGGCACTTTTGCAGATATAAGTAGTATTCTTGCATACTTTTTTTTTTGACGTACTACCATGATGCTATAACCTGTCTCTGAGAAACACACCAAGGAAAACTCATTAGATATGTGCCTTGTTCTACTGATCCATATTAAAATTGCCAAGGTCATGGTATTAATTCTGGGTGCATCTACCAGACCTAGATTCTTGCAAAAGACAATGGACAGAGATTTATCATAAAAGTCTTCCTCCCCACAAAGGTTATCTCTAAAACTGTTGGCATCTATATCATCAAAATGATGGCCACATTGAGAACTATGTGGAATCCTGCTTCTGTCTCTACATGGTGATTATTAAATTCATACAGTCTTGAAGTTAGAATAAAAATGGCATTTAGTGCTTAAATAACATTAGACATAGTAGAGGAGAAGCAGGAATGCCAAAAAGGTTGGGGAAATGCCAAAATAGCAACTGAGAATGTTAAGGGCTAAAAGTGTGGAGAGATATCACACCAGTGTACTAGCCAAGAAAGTAAGAAAACACCTACAAAAAAATGGCAATTTCAGCTTGACTTAGCCAGTTCAACTGTCTGGATATTGAAAATGAGGTGGTCTTCACTGAGCTATAATCGGTTTATCAGTTAGGCGCTTAGGATCAATATCCATTCCAAAGTTCTTTAGTAATCACTGTGTTCTGTTTAAGAGAATCTGTCAGAAAACATAAGCCAGGCCTAGTGACACAGGTCTGTGAGACTTGCTACTAAGCAGATTAAGGCCAGGGGACTAGAAGTTCAAGGTTTGCCTGGGCTACAGAGAAAATTCAAGATCACTTTGGCACCACAGTCAGATACTTTCTCAAAATAGAAAGCAAAAATAAATGAGGGCTGAGGTTACAGGTCAACCGTAAGCACTAGAGTAAATATGAGTTCCTCAATTCAACCCCAATTATTTCCCTACCTCCAAAAGAAGACAAACAAAATTCCCCAAACGTGTTTCCAGATCTGATTTGTTTCAAGTGCATTTCAAGGACACTTGTCGTCGATTACCTTAATTGCCACCATTGTTAAGGAAGAGTTTATCTCTACATGGTTACCTGAACAAGTTTGAGGTTGCAGATATTATCAAGAGCATCTTGCCTTACCTTGAAAGGCCACCTGCAAAATGTTACAGCGAAGCACCAGGTTGTGAACAATTCAAAAAAACCAAAAAAACTAGGAAATAATGAGCTTCTAAATATTCAGATTGCTTCTACCTTGTAAAACTTATAACTTGCATTATTAAGCACAACATTGTTTTGCACTATAGTACTTATCAAAGTCATTGATATGTAAAACATATTGAGATCATCAACAACTATCCACATAGTTGGTCTTATGAATGAGCTAATACCAGCAAGTTGACAAAAACTACCAGCTGTTTAGTTGTTGTCAATGTGACACAAACTAGAGACACCCATGAAGAGGAAGCCTCTTGAGGAGTTGTCTTCATTGTATGGGCCTGTGGGCCTATCTGTGGGACATTGTCAAACCCCACATGTTCAGGCACATCATAAATTTTCACTACTACCTGAGGAATATTCACTCATGGCTACCACAATTGCTAAGAACTGAATCATATCTTTTACACCAGTAGAGATAGCAAAAGATTGGTGTCAAGATGTACCAGAGACACCATCGTCACTTACTTGTAACTTTGAAGATCAAATGTCCCATACTGTGACTGAGGCTCACAGCAAGACTAACCTGGAATATTTTACATGTCCATACCGTCTATGATGTAATCATTGTGATGCTCTAACCTGCTATAGAACTACACTAAGGGAAATTTTCTGTGTCACATGACATTGCTAAGGTCATTATTATTTCATGACCTTTGACCATTTGCAGAACTCTGAGTCAAAAGTTCTCATAATAAAGGGAGATTTTCAAAAAGGAGGGTTCCAGGAAACCATCCATGGTCCACATCAATATGTGGGAAGGATGATAATTACCTGGTAAGTTGTTTATATTTCCACCATTATATTTAAGGAGTAAACATCATAACCTAGATACAGAAACATGAAGATTAGTACAGTTATTAGCTGCATAGTCACGTTTTAACCATATATATGAGAAAGAGGGAGAAATATAATCATACTGGAAATAGCTTTTACTTGTACATCAGAGAATAAGGCCCTAATTATATCTATGGCCTCCATCAGAGACATAAACTACCAGAAATCTTACCCCAAAGACAGAAACAACACATTAGGCACCCTCCTCGCTGATCAGAATGTCTGATAGCAGATGGTTTGCCATGTGGTACATGTACTTGATCACTAATGTAGGAATTAGCCAGGCTCCATCAACAATATGTTCGCAGGCACTGTGTTCTCCTGAAAGGAACATGAAAAGAAGTCATGCAGAAACATAGCAGGATAAAAATAAACTCCTACCCATTCTCTTTCCCATGACTAACATCAAGAGATATTTAAATTCTCCCTGGATACTTAGATTACTTCTAATTGAAAAGTGATTCAAAACTGCTTATACTTTTAATTTGAATTTTCTAAATACACTATACTTACTATTAGGCTGGCCGGTCAACAGTGCCGAGGAACTTTGATATAAGCAACTCTTCAAAATCCACAAGTTCAATCTAAGTTTCCTGGCCACGAAAATCCTATTAAGTCACATTCAACCGATTTGCAATTGCACAAATGAGGGTTGAGAAGAAAGTTTAGGATCCCTACCATTGCTTATTTACCTGTGTGAGCATCAGAGTCCTTTATAGCTTCAGTGGTGACCCACTTATGGGTGGACCAACCCTTTCACTGGGGACACATAGCAGATTTCCTGCATGTCAGGTATTTACACTATGATTCATAACAGTGGCATAATTTTAGTTATGAAGTAGTAACAAAAATAAATTTATGGTTGTGGGGAACTGTATTAAGAGGTTGCAGTGTTAGGGATGTTGAAAACCACTGCTTTATAGTAATTCAAGTTTATAGCAGCATTTAACCCAATACAAACATTTGTACTCTTGATGATCTTTTTGAGGTCCTATGAAGTATTAATTTATCTATACAAAATTATCTATAAGAAAGAGTGAGGAAAAGCTCATTCTAACCAGTATCATTTGACTTAGGAATATTAAAATCATCCAAGTCATGGTATCACTTATGGATTCATCCACACTATCAGGTATTTGCAGCTGGCCATAGGCTGAACCTAACAAGGGAATTTTTATGTTTTTGACAGGATACCTGTTAAAGCTCAATAGCCAATATAAAAATAACAGTAAAAATTACATGGAACCCTGCTGATGCTTCTATAATGATGAAAATTAAACTCACGTAGTCTGTCATAAAGCATACCATAAAATTTGATGATTGAATGGAATATTATGAAGATAAGAGTCTATAAAAAGTATACATGACAAAATCTGGCCTTATCTTACACACATACAAGTAAGATAGTAATGGATGCCTATAGTCAAAACATGCCAATACCAGGTTAGGATAACCACCTCAAATTCCAACATATTGAAGATCACGTGGTATACACTATGGTATGACCATCTTATCACTTACATGGTTAAGAATCTCCAGCCAATAATCTTTCAGGGATCATATCCTTCTTCAGATAATCCATAAGAAAACACCATGCAGTCCTGGTGGCACAGGCCTGAAATCACAGCAATGCAGGAGGCTGAGAAATAAGAGGATCACAAGTTCAAAGGCCTGCCTAAGCTCCAGAGTGAGGTCAAGGGCAGCATAGACAACAGTAAGATCCTTTCTCATACTGCTACGTAAAATAAGGAACATAAACTGTAGATACATGGGCATGGAGGCACACACCTTTAATCACAGCACCTGGGAAGCAGAGGCAGGTGGTTTTGTGAGTTCGAGGCTAGGATGAAGAAACATGAAGGTAATGTGAGGAGAACCTGCAAAATATTCAAGGCATATAGCTTGGTACAAAGTCACCATCAGTGACAAAGAGCCAAGAAAAATCAAGTTATTGATTTACACAGATTTAACATTCATTTTCTCCTGTGTAAACGATGTAAACTTCTCTTCATAAAGGTTTCTAAGGACCAAAATTATTTGTATCTGAATACCGATCACAAAGGTGTGGCATAAAAAGCATTGGAGACGGGTTGGGTATTTAGCTCAGTGTTAGAGAACTTACCTAGCAAGCGCAAAGCCTTGGGTTTCGTCCCAAGCTCCGAAAAAAAAGAAAAATGAAAAAAAAAAAAAAGCATTGGAGACATTCTCAACACTGTTGCAGGATCAGGAGACTCTGACTTTCTGTTTGGTGAAGAGGTCAACATTAGCATTTACTTTGTAATCATCAGTGATCCTCTTTAGTTCATTTTTATATCTTGTCTAGGAAAAACAAAGTTCAAATATAGAAAAAAGGGAAAAAACGGATCTTGATCCACTTTTCACTATCAGGATTCATTCATATTCCTTTGCTCATGACTATTGTACAGAGACTGTATCTAGATACTTGATTGATTCGCAGTTGGATCTCAGTGCAGAACTGCCCATCCTTTGTTGACCTGAAAAGTATAAAGAAATGATCCTTAACATAGGTTGACAAGTCAGTGAAAATGAGAATGAACCCTGACACAATCAATCCCACAGCACTCATAAAGTTCAATATGAATATCAAAGACATATAAAGCCATGATCCCAAGATTTTTAAGGACTCTGTGACTTTATCCAAACACTTGTAGGGAATCACGCTCTGAAGATAAGAAGGTGAAGAGACACTATGACCACTTTACCCATGTAGATGCCATGAGCAGTGATTCCTAATCATAATGTGACTTACATACATGTGAGAAACTATTCTCTTGTAGATATCTTTGAGACATTGTGAGGTTTTGACCTGCCATGAGAAAAACATCAAGGAAAAATCTTAGCTATATGTTCTATTCGTTAAGTCACTTTTGGGTCTATTTGTCATACCCCAATAGTTGTAAATAGCCATAGACATGGCCAAATTCTTATTTCTCCTGAGAGAGGATATACCTTAAAAATTTACCATCAATGTTACCATGGTAGACACACTAAAATTATAAAGAACCCAGTTATACTCTTTACAATAATAAAGAATATTAACTTAGGAGTGCATGAAAAGAATGCATGGCAAAACACTAAAATGTCTGATGCTTCTCAAGTTTTATGAAGTATATCTGAAAGTATTAAAGCCCTCTAAGGTCTTACACACACATACACACACACACACACACACACACACACACACACACACACACACACACACACAAAAGGCAAACAAGATAGCAGAGTATTCGCTGAAAAGATACAGCATGACAAGACCAGGTTAAATACACCCTTCTCATATCCCTGAATATTGAATAGTATTTGGTATATACTGCAATATGCTCACATGACCATTTGCCTGGTCAGAATCAATGCCAATAATCTTCCATAAATCAGTATATTCTTTTACAGAGGATCTCTCAATGAGTAAGGATGTATGAAATAGTCATACCATCCTAGCTACTCATATAAGATGAGGCAGACAACAAAATTCAAGTCCTACCTGGGATACAGATTCACTTCAATATCATTTTTGTATGAGCTTGTCTTAGAAAAAAGGAAGAGGAAGAGGAAGGAGGAAGGGGAAGGAGGAAGAAAAAGAGGAAGAAGAGGAGGAAGGGGAGGAAGAAGAAGAGGAAGAGGAAGAAGAAAAGAAGAGGAAGAAGAAAGGAAAATGGAAGAAGCAAAGGAGGTGAAGAAGGGAAGATGGCAAGGAAGAAGAGGGCAGGAGAAAAGGAGAAGGAGAAGAGGAGAAAGAAGAGAAAGAGGGAATGTGTAAAGGAAGCAGACAAGGAAGAGAGAAGATGAGGGTACCTATTCATTACCTTGACTACTATCATTGTTAAAGAAAACTAATTTCATCTGGAATATGTATTGCTATGAGAGTCAATCCTTTTTTGACTGTGTGCCTACAAAATATGCAAAGATGACAAAAGCTCAGGGTAAAATTTGAAAAAGCCTTGAAAAAGAACCAGGCACTATAAAACCCTTAATGCTTACATGATCAGCATTATTTTCTTGACCATGTAACACAAACTTTTCTTCATTAGGATTTCTAAGGACAACATTACCTTGCACCTGAGTACCTGCCACAAATGCACATTACAAAAAGGGTTGCAGATATCAGTACTCACTCAATCACACGAAACTTCTGTTTTATTCTGTAATTAGGCCGTTTTGTATTTTGATATTTGCAGTATGCAACTTTATGATCTTTCATGTTACTATGATGTAGTTTACTCTCTATGAAAACCACATCCTAACATAGGTATTTGGTACATTTCTCATTCTATCTGGAATTTGAAGTCCCTAACTCATGCCATCATTTTTAGGACACATCCATGGAACCCAGATACTTGCAGACTTCCAAGGATAAAGCATCAGAACTCCCAATCTATCTGGAGAATATGTGCCACAATTCCATGGCAAGTGTCTTGGTGATGAGACCTTTGAATCTTATGCAAGGTACAGCATCCCTACTTATCATCTATCCTTACAAACATTAAACACATGACCAGTCACCAACTATATAATACAAATTGAGGGTTACTAGTGACATGAACGAGATGTTAGTACTGTCTGCACAGGTTACAATGACAGGGACACGTGTGAGTCTCCAAATTTAAGTACTTAAAGTACTTAAGTACTCATCCGAAAATATGATGACCTCTGCTGGAGCAATATCACACATCTTTAGAAAAGACCATATAAAGACAAATTGCCCTTTTCTAGTGGGTGTCTGTAATGCAGTCAGTATTTACGGATGCAGTAGCAGTCCCATAGCAATGACTATTACCAGGTACACACTCTCAACACAAACATATGCACATACAGATGCATTAGGCATTTCTTACTCTAGAGAAAGTATACATTCATAATCTTGAGAACTGATAAGCATGACACTATTTCTTGGCTGAACTACAACAATAAATTTAAAGTGAGAAGAAGAATGAACAGCACCATTGTGTACTCACCTGTACATATAAATCAGGTGCCCCATAATGTAAATGATTCTAACCTGGGGTTGCCACCCTTTTGGAAATCAAATAACCCTTTCGCAGAAGTCACATATCAGATATCCTGCATATTAGTTACTTACATTACAATTTGTAACTAGCAAGACTACAGTAATGAAGTAACAATAAAAATAATGTTATGGTTGGGTGTCACTACAACATGACGTACTGTATTAAAGCTTTGCAACATTAGGAGAGTTATGAACCACTGAATTATGTGATGAAAGCCCGCAGTATCCCTGTTCTGGATACTGGACATGTTCTTTATGACAACCCTATATCATTGTGGTGTTCTGACCTGTGTTACAAATAAACATCATGAAAATACCATGGCGTACATGTGATTTCAAATGTCTCTGCATTATTTACAGACCTGTAGAAACTCGAAGAATTCAGAGCGTGGGAAAAATCCTCATAAGCGCTCTCTTACTTCCTTGAAAGAGTAGCTGTAAAATGAACACACTGTATCTGTGATGAAACCTGTGAATATAACCTGAACCTGTGAGTCTGTTTCTGCCATTATATGTAGAGAAGACATTTCTGGATGGCGAGCATACAAGAATATGTTAGTAGGGCTGTTAAGGACATATTTGTGTTTTAATAATGGGTATGTAAAAAACGGGGAATGTAAGCTTGCCAGAAACACTTCTAACATACACATCTAAAAGTAAGGCCTTGATGTCCCTTCAACTAGGCACTATCTAAAATCATTCCAGAAATATGCAAAAAGAAATGTGATGACACCCCTCTTGGCACTAGTCCTCATATACCTTGGAACTACAACACTTTACCTTAGATATCTAAGATCACATTGTTTGTGCTGTGGTATCTACGTCATCATTTACCTAAAAATTAACAAACTTCCCTCAACATTTTTCAGGGTCATTGTACACTCTTGAAGGGAGTGTGAAGGCAAAAGTCATGTAACAAAGGCATGGTGACAAGAAAAATACTACCCCCACCCCACCATATATAAACCATATATCACTTAATGATTTCAGACTCCTGAGCACTTCCATGAATATGAGCAGTGTTCCATTTCATTGAATTTTCTAGTGCACCATGAAGATCGAACCTATCTCTAAAAACACAATGCAGAATATTAACTTGGCAGCTGTTTCATTTTGCTATAAGCACCGAATGCTCTCTAAGTCATTTTATCATTTCAGAATCATGCAAGCTACCGTGATATTTGTAGACAAAGCCTTGCAGATAGTTGTTGTTTATTTCAGAGGATAGCTTGGAAAATTGCACAATTAAATTTACGTTGAAGGGCAGGAGTAAAATCACCTGAAATCTCGAGTATGTCCCTGTCAAGATGAACATTAAATTTATACCTTTGGTCAGTAAAAAGTCAATGAAACCTGAAAGTTCTTAGTAATATTAGCAAAGTTTCATTTTTTTTCCACCACCAGGTTAAAAAACAAAACAAAACAAAAGAACAGCATGCTTACATTCAGGGTGATGAATCCAGGACAGCGAAGCAGGGCACACACATTCTTTCAGCTCTCATGAGATTTACAAAATAAACTAACTTTTACAGAGCATAGGAACTGATTAGGCACACCCTTCATATCTACTGGAGTTTGAAGATCGCACAGTCTTTACTGTGCTATGATTATTTTCTCATCTACCTCCCTTCTAGCAAGATTCTATCCACCTTTCTGTGTATTTTCCCTTAAAGGGACCAAAGAAAAAGGAAAAGATATGGTTCAGGATACAAGTTATTTAACCTGGATTTCTGTCCAACTTTGTCAATGATCACTGAAACTCAAACTCCACCTGAATACTTGGAATGATTAAACAGTAAAACAGTTGTCAGAGGCCTTATCTTTTCTTGACTAATATTAGAATATTCTATCTCATTTTTAGTAATATTGTTAGAATCCCATTATTTTTTAACTAATAATTGCCAAAAAACCATGATGAAAAGTTATAGATATTAACAAAGATGTATTTTACGCTATGGCTTAGCCCCACTTGATGACACTCTCTCACCATGATGCTTTGTGCTAATTCTGAAAAACAAAACAGTTAAACACCTATTTGGTACATGTCTCCTTCTATGTGTACACACAGAAATTCAGTAGGTCATTGTGTGATTTTAGGATGTATCAATCTTATCTCGAGACTTGACAATCTCACAAAACAATGGCTTGGTATGGTGCATTTAGTCATTTAAGAGGATACCTACAAGTATCGCATGGTCAACACTGTAGTGATGAATTGTGGTACATACCTGTAATCCAAGCACTCAGGAGAGAGATCAGGAAGATCAGAAGTTCAAGGTAATCCTGATCTATATAGTGAGTTTGAAGCCAGCATGGGCTGCATGATACCTTTTCCCAGAAGAAATTCAAATTTAAAATACCGTAATGGTAGACACAGGAAAACACTGGACCCTTGTTTATGTCTCTACCACTATGAGTGTGAATGAACTTTTATTCACAAGGTTAAAGTAAACTTTGATGCCTAGCAGTAATACTAGTGATATATTCCTGTTTTAATGACATGCATATGCTTAAAAGAGAGGGAAATATAAAAACTTAAAATAATCAAATGTAAAGCTAAAAATTGTAATGAGTACATTTGGCATCATCTCATACCTATGTACCACTCACAAATCCAGAGAATTCCTGCTAAACACGCATGGAATCCAGACCTGGATTCCTCATTTACACTGATACTAAAAACCAGTCTTCAGTCCGACACCACAAATGTGTCACTTACTTAGTTCTTAGCAAGGTTCCCCCAGTAGCCTTCTCTGAAATGCTGTATTCTCTTAAATAAAACCTGAAAAGATGCACAAAATATATTTTTAAGATATAATATGCAATGATACCTACTACCCCACCCCTTTTCCCTGACACTTAATACTGCTTACATATTTCTATTGCTTTGAGGGTAGCAGCACTATCAGATAACTCCATTCTCTTTTGATTGGGTATGAAAAACGTATCCTAAGTTTACTTCTGGGCTGGCTGATATGCAATATTGACAATGAAACATGTTACAATCCACCCTTGAAAATCACAAGTTGACATTTGTCATCTACCATTTAAAAAAGTACAGTAGAGCCAGGCACAGTGCACGCACCTGTACCTCAGCACTTAGGACAGATGAGTAAAAGGATCATTGCAAGTTCAATGCAAGTGTGGTCTACAAAGGGAGCTCTGGGCTACCCAGAGCAGTGCTCCTCAGCCTTTGTATTGCAACCCCTTTGAATCTGTGAATGACTCTTCCACAGGGGTCACCTAGGGCCCTGAGAAAACACAGATATTGAGAAATATTGAGAAGCATTTGTGTTTTTATAGCATCTATATCAGAAAGGGAAAAATATAAAATTAGCTAATAAGCTGTACATTTGAAAATAAGATCTCTAATGAGCAGAGGTACCAATTTCTACTTGTGATCTAGTCAAGGTGTTCACTGGACTACCATAAAAAGAACAGTAAACACCAGGTTAGATATATTTTCCTTACACACACACACACACACACACACACACACACACACACACACACATATATATATATGATCAGATATTCTGCAGTATGTTATAATCAACTTACCAGGCTATTAGTAAAAACCTAATGGCAATCTTTTTTTTTTTTTTTTTTGGATAATGATGTCTTCTTGAAGGGAATCTGAAACAAAAATACAAATTAGGATTGAGACCATAGCTTACTCTGTCAGGGCACCTATTCACTTCTTTGTCCTACTGTCATGACTAATGGATATTCCAAATTTATTGGAAGGGCTAGATTGACTTTAGGAGAGTCTATTCTTTTTTGTTTGAGATTCTGCTAATTATACTGTGCTTATTGATGGCTTGGTAGTGCATAAAAACCACAGTGAACCAAAATGCAATCAAACCGCAAAATTCACAGATTCAACATGAATCTTCATACAATATAGAAATGTAATATCAGCAAGATTGTTAGAGCGCTACCATTTCTCTCCTTCCAAAAATTATTTGAAATAGATTTACATCCATTATTGAAATAGATTTATATCACCTTTGAAATAGACGTCACCTTTGAAACATATTATTTAAAGTTGATTTACATCACCT
The DNA here is from genome assembly GCF_011064425.1 of Rattus rattus. Classification (NCBI taxonomy): domain Eukaryota; kingdom Metazoa; phylum Chordata; class Mammalia; order Rodentia; family Muridae; genus Rattus; species Rattus rattus. The sequence continues at coordinate 31,453,351 of NC_046172.1, forward strand.
TTCCCACCTTTTCCTCCCAGCTCCTTCCCAGCTACCTTCTCTCTAATCCCATACCCACATCCCACTCTCAAGTTGATAGTCTTTTTTTATTACACACACACACACACACACACACACACACACACACACACACACACACACACACACACACACACGCCTATATATCTACATATGCAGAGTCTGCTTTTGTGGTTGATGTGTATATGGTTTAAAGGTCCACTGTGCACTGGACAACAATTAAGGATGCATCCCTGGGAGACACTAGTTCTCTTCTCAGCATTTATTAGTTGCTTGTAGATCTTTGTCTAGGGGTACTAGCCCCCAAAATTTCCTTCTTACACATTAGCATGTCCACTGATATTGCCATTGTTCTGGTTTTATTTACACAGCCATTATTAGGAGGCACTGGTTTACAGCAGACTTCTTGACTCTTAAATCTTTTGGGGTGCCTCTTCCATGATGTCTTCTGAGCCACAGATGCAGGGTCTGTGATGGAGATGTATCTATTGGGGTTGAGCTCTCTGCAATTTGTTGGTCTCTGTACTGTTTCCAATTGGGGGTTCTCTATAATGCTCTCCATTTGTTGTAAAGGGAGACTTCATTGATAAGGAGTAGTAGCTATATTTGTCTGTGGATACAATGATAAAATTTAAACTATAGTAATGCCTTTATCTTTCTAAAACCTCTCCCACCCACCTCTTCCCACACCTGATCACCATCCCCATTCCCTTCCTCACCCCTTTCCCCACCCAGTTCAGTCTCTCCATTCATTTCCTATGTATACCTTTCTGAGTGACAGTCACACATCCTCCTTTGGATCCTCCTTATTACTTAGTTTCTTGGGGTCTGTGGATAGTAGCATGGTTATAATATACTTTATGGCTAGTGTCACTTATAAGTGAGTACACCATATGTATTTCTTGGTCTGGGTTATTTCACCAGGATGATATTCTAGTTCCATCCGTTTGCCTCCAAATCCATGTTTTTCTTTTTAATAGATTAATATTATTCCATTGTACTGATGTACCACATCTTCTTTATCCATTCTTAGTTGAGGGACATCTAGGTTGTTTCCAGTTTTGCTTTTCACTGAATCCTAACCTCTTTATATATCTTCTTCATCTTTTTTGCTGAAAACACTTATCGAAGATATAGTTGAAAAATAAATGTTTCTTAACGATTGAAAGTGGTATCATTACATACCTGTATAATAGTTAAAACTCTCACAGGACACCCACCAAAACAAAGCAATATGGGATTACACACAGCTTTCATCTGCCTGGATACTGAAGATCAGGAGGTCCACCTTGTATGATTCCTGAATTACTTGACTGGCTATCAGTAATCTCATAATGATATTTTCTAGTTAATTGGTTTACTTCTCAAGAGAAGATGAACAAAATACTCATGAAAAATGTGTCTCAGATTGGCAGCCCCACAGGACACATGCCCACTCTCTTGCTCCTTAAACATTAAAGAGACACCCCAACTCTACATGTTAAACAGATCATTAATCCAAGCCTTTACAATACCTTAGGAAAGCTACTAGGCTGGGGAGTTCCACAATGGCAACCAGTATATATCCAATCCCCAACAAAGTTCAGCATGAATTTTTTCTACTATGAAAAATTATGCTTCTTAGTCATTTGCAAGTGCTGGGGCTAAAATTTTCTTACCTGAGCAGCTGCAAAAAAAGCATGGTGCTGGCAAGAACGTGTGAAACCTACTTCATACATACATGCAGGGTACTTACCTAGATCTTAGCTGTGCACTACATGGCATTCATTATCTCAACTCTGATGTCTTGACCTGTCTCTGCAAAACATGCTTTGGAGATCTATGTTATAGAAGCTTCACTCTACCTATACACTTGAAAATTCCCAAGGAAACTGCATCATTTCAAGATCCATTTATGCTATCTGGAATCTTGCTGACCCTCTGTAACAAAACCTTGAAATGCAATTCTTAATATCCTAAAAGAGCTCTACCCAAAATTCTACTGTAAAAATTATAGTTACCAGCACTAGAAAATTATTTGTGTACCTGCTCAAGACATTCCAAGCATTAAATATACACAATCAGTCCTTACTGTTATAAAACTGATGCTCAATTAGAAAGATTAATTGAGATATTATTTGAATTACATACAAGAGGGGCGAGAGGAATAAAAAGGTTTCCAACATATTAGCCCACGGCACATTTTAAAATAAGAGTGTCAATGAATTAATATGATGCCATCTTATACCTGTTCACTAGTAAAGGCTAAATAGAAGACCTATAAAAAATATGGCAACATCAGATTAGTGACACACTCTGATCTTGTAGGATGGATGTACTATAGTCCCTCCATCACTTATCTGGTAATACCTGCTTATTATTAGGATCCAATCAACAATCCTTTCTATATTATTCTGTTATGTTGAAGAGAAAAATAACATGTAAAATGTGTTTTAGAATATAACTGGGACACTAGAGTATTAGTTTGTGTACAAATATTGTTAAGGAATAATTCAAGCATGCCTTAATTCTTGGCTTAATTCTAGGCCAAGAGCTTCGTCTAGAGTTAGCACTTGTAGAAACTGGGCACCAACAGAACATCTACTGACTGACACTGGGCTAGCAGTGTCATAGTAGTAACGAGGGATTAGTATCAAGTCAAATTCATTATTCTCAGTTCAACATAAATGTATCACTAAAATTATAAACTCATGTCTATTAGAACTGCTAAGACTGTTAATAGCTTGAGAAAACTATACTGCAGAGAAACATTAGGGACACAATTATCACACATTTATGCATATGGAGATTAGTTGTCCCACATGAGTACTTACCTACATATAAGCAATGTTCCCTTGTATGCCTTTTGCAGCCTACTGAGATGGGTTGGCCTGCCTCTGAAAGACATACTTAGGAACACTTACTAAACATATCAGTGTCATTTCTACAAATATTGCACTTAAAATTGTCTACATTTGGGTTAGGCTGATGACTTTCTCCTTAGCTGACTTAGAGCATTTTTTTGTACTGCTGTGTTGCCTTGAATAGAAACTGAAAAACAGGGTTAAAATTTTAGTTTCAGAATATAATTTGTTCTGCTAACCTATCGTCCATTCTCATGACTAATGGATGATGGCTAGCAGAGAAACAACAGTTCTATTTGAATGTTTGGATTAATTCAAAGTTAACAGTATTTTCAGAAAAATCCATCTTTCCGTGATTAGACAACTGCAAAATAAAGCTCAAGTTCACTGCTAGCTTGGAGTTAAAAATGATAATTAATCCACAGTAAAATCACTCAGTCTTCCTAAGTGAAACAAGTTTTCTTTGTACTATGAAAGCATAAATCCATAGTTTCTTGAATTTTTATGGATGCAAATGGTTCTTTCCTGAACTCCAGGAGCAAAGGCTTGTTAATTGTATGGCCATGATGGTTACTTTTCCCTATAAAGGACAATCAGATAGCTTTTGACCTGATTCAGGCTCACCTCAGCACTTACCTCAATACCTACTATACAAGTTGTTAACTACCGTAGTTATGATAGCCACCATATCTTGACAGGTACCTGAGAAAGAAATGGTGGAAAATACATTTAATATACTTTTGGTTTAACCAGGACACTGACAGAGTTTCTTGGTCTTTTGTATCATTTCATGAGATGTAAAAATGAGTTCTGAACCCTGATGTGAAAAGGCCTAGGAAGAGATATCTTTGCCAAAGTTCTATGGTCGATTTTGTTGTGATAAACAGTAAATCCATTATTTAAACCATGAGTATTTAAACTTCAAAGATACGAATACTCTTACTGACCCCATGCTTTCTTGATTAGAAAACATTGTATCTGTTTAGTTAAAGTTCATATCATTTCATTTTTTGTTGCCTGCCACGGTCCCTTTTCACTGCTGAGGTATATTACACCATTATTTCCATAAAATATATGAAAACAATGTAATGGCAATCATAATTGGGGACACATCTTTCATAAGATGCCTGAAAATCTCATGGGCATTAACATGATTTTAGTTAGTACTTATAGTATATCTTCAAAGTTCCACATACACTTCACATTTTCAAGAAGGTCTTTGTACTGGCTAGTTTTGTGTGTCAATTTGACACAAGCTGGAGTTATCACAGAAAAAGAAGCCTCAGTTGCGGAAATGCCTCCATGAGATCCAGCTGTAAGGCATTTTCTCAATTAGTGATCAAGGGGGGAGGACCCAAGCCCATTGTGGGTGGTGCCGTTCCTGGGCTGGTGGTCTTGGGTTCTATAAAAAAGAAGGTGAGCAAGCCAGGGGAAACAAGCCAGTAAGTAACATCCCTCCATGGCCTCTGCACCAGCTCCTGCTTCCTGACCTGTTTGAGTTCCAGTCCTGACTTCCTTTGGTGATGAACAGCGATGTGGAAGTGTAAGCTGAATAAAGTCTTTCCTCCCCAACTTGCTTCTTGGTCATGATGTTTGTGCAGGAATAGGAACCCTGACTGAGACAGAACCATGCAAGATATTTGGGTCAATACAGTGTCTTGTGACAGACAAATCTCAAATAATGTGACCTAGAGACACCCATATCTAACAGTTTTAGATAACATCTTACATGAAGACCTAAAAATTACCCAGAAAAACATTGTTTGGGGCTTGTCTCTTACCTGAGTAATTAAAAATATGTGTATAATAAAATTACTAGGTATTAATAATTTCTTAGTGGGATAGCTGACATCTTCATACTCATCCACTTTTAGTAACATATGGCCATCGCTCTTCATTGTTTAGCTGAAAAATATCAGTTATGTCTAGCAGTTAAGTAAACAATAATATTTTTGCCAGATTGCTGAAAATACCATAGTCATTTTTTTTGGTTAGGTTTACCATAACCCCTGAAAAAATCAAAATAACATGCTCACAAACAGAATAAGGTATACCATCAACCATCAACTCCAATAGGTCTATCTGAGAAATCTCAGCCTTAATATTAGAGCTTAAACAACCATCATCACTTACCTGGATATCCACAAAACAACATGGTTACTTGTATGCTAAGGGAAGTTGTTATTTCTTAGTTGTAAATTTCAATACACACTTAATACCCAAGTAGCAATATTTTACTTTCTTACCTAGTTATTCAGCCAATATTACCATGGTTAAGGACTCTATGCTCTATTACGTGGATCATTTCATAATATATCGGTCACTACAATAATAAAGACACAATTCTATTTTAACAAACTACATGCCAAATCCTCTGATCTCTGTATCTTCTAGAGTCATTTAAGGTTCTTTAATGCTTTCACTTTGTGGCCCTCACCAGCCTCAGTCAGCCCTTTCCTATTCTTTCATCTCTAACATGGTGAACATTCTAACCAGTTAAATTTCCTTAAATTCTTGTTCTGTCTCCTGGTTCTAGGAATTAAAGTTGCAAGACTTCATTATCTAATGAGGGCTGAATATTGGTATTTCTCTGAAAAAACTCAGGGTACAGTGACCTTGAAATTGGCCCTGATTGGAATAGGTACATTATGGCAGTTGATGAATGCCACACAGGAGGACATTTCTTTTAGGAGAGCTAAATATTACACATTTATCAGAATATGGCAAGTCATACGTGAGGCTATAGAACTATTATTAAATAATGACAACTTAATTTTTGGATTTCACATGAATATGATGTGACTATGTGGGTGAAAATGTATCGATTTACTTTATATATGCTTTAAAATATATTATTTTTCAAAATTGTTATACTTCCTAACAATTCTGAGGTTGTAGAGATGCCTCAGTGGTTAAGAGCTCTTGCTGTTCTTCAGAGGAAGAGTTTGGTTCCCAGCACCCACACCTGGTGACTCGAAACCACTGGTCTTACCTCCAGCTCCAGGTATTATGACAGTATCTTCTGTCCTCCAAAGGCTCTTGCACGCAGGTGTACATTTGCTCCCCTGTGCAAAATTGATAGTAAGTTATAATATCCATTCAGTATATTAGAAATACTAACAAATTATTTTAAGTTGTAAGTACAGAACTTCTAAGATTGATAATTACTATTTTGTTACATATGAAAATTGAGATTTCCTTAAACAATAGCAACAAAAAGCCAAGACTTATTCACCCCATAAACAGATACAAGCTACAACTTTGCTGTTTATCTTTAAAAAGATATGCTATTGTCTTAGTCTATGGTCTATTGCTCTGAATAGTCACAATGACTGTCTTAGCTAAGGTTTTATCACTATAAGACATTATGCACAGAACAAATTTTGTGAGGGGAACATTTAATTGGGGCTGGCTTTCAGTTCAGAGGTTTAGTCTGTTATCATTATGGTGGTAAGCATGGTGGCAGGTAAACAGACATGGTGCTGGAGAGGTAGCTGGGAAGTCTATATCTGCGTCATCAAGCAGAAGAACGAAAGTGAGAAACTAGCCTGGCTTGAGCATCTGAAACCTCAAAGCCCACCCCAAGTGACATGCATCCTCCAACAAATCCACACTACTCCCACAAGGCCACACCTTCTAATAGTGTTATTCCCTGATGACCAAACACATGAGTCTATGGGGGTCATTCCTACTCAAACTACGACAATGGCCATGGAAACTCTTATAAGAGAAGGAATTTATTTGAAGCTGTCATACAGTTTCAGAGGTTTGGCCCATTATCATCTTGGCAGGAAGCATGGTGACATATAGGTAGACATGGTGCTGGAGAGATAGCTGAGGGTTCTGCATCCCAATCTGCAGATAGCAGGAAGTGAGCGAGCCCCTGAGCCTGGTTTGAGCTTCTGATACTGTAAAACCCACTCCCAGTGACACACTTCCTCTAACAAGGTCACACCCACTCCCAACAGGGCCACACCTCATAATCCCTGTCAAGTACTGCCACTCCCTAATGACCAAGCACTCAAACGTATGAGCTTATGGGGACCATTCCCATCAAACCACCACAGCTATCACAAATACTACCTGCTTCACTAGTTTACTGAAATACTGATAATAACAAATACTTTGTCCCTTGTGACCTATGTTTTTTGGGTTTTTTAATTTATTTTTTATTGGATATTTCTTTATTTACATTTCAAATGTTATTCCCTTTTCCAGTTTCCTGTCCATAAGATCCCTATCCCCTCCCCATCCACTCCCCTTTCCTACCCCCAAGACATTCACTTATACTGGGGGTCCAACCTTGGCAGGACCAAGGGCTTCTTCTTCCTTTGGTGCCCAACAAGGCCATCCTCTATTACATATGCAGCTGGAGCCATGGGTCAGTCCATGTGTCGTCTTTGGGTACTGGTTTAGCCCCTGGGAGCTCTGGTTGGTTGGCATTGTTGTTTTTATGGGGTTGCAAGCCCCTTCAGCTCTTTCCATCCTTTCTCTAATTCCTCCAGTGGGGGTTCATTCTCCAGTTCAATGGTTTGAAGCTAGTGTCGCCTCTGTATTTGACATGCTATGGCTGTGTCTCTCAGGAGAGATCTATATCTGGTTCTTGTCAGCATGCACTTCTTAGCTTCATCCTTCTTATCTAGTTTTGGTGGCTGTATATATATGGGCCACATGTGGGGCAGGCTCTGAATGGCCATTCCTTTAGTCTCTGCTCCAAACTTTGCCTCCATATCCCCTCCTATGAATATTTTTGTTCCTCCTTTTAAGAAGGAGTGAAGCATCCGCATTTTGGTCATCCTTCTTCTTGAGCTTCATGTGGTCTGTGGACTATATCTTGGGTATTTTGAGCTTTTTGGCTAATATCCACTTATCAATGAGTGCATACCAAGTGTGTTGTTCTGTGACTGGGTTACCTCACTCAGGATATCATCATTTGTATGTTCAATCCTTTTACCTATGAAATCATTGTTTTTGATAGCTGAGTAGTACTCCATTGTGTAGATGTAGCACATTTTTTTTTGTATCCACACCTCTGTTGAAGGGCATCTGGATTCTTTCCAGCTTCTGGTTATTATAAATAAAGGCTGCTATGAAACATAGTGGAGCATGTGTCTTTGTTGTATGTTGGAGCATCTTTTGGATATATGCCCAGGTGGGTATAGCTGGTGCCTCAGGTAGTGCAATGTCCATTTTATAAGGAACCTCCAGGACTAATTTCCAGAGTGGTTGTACCAGTTCGGCAATCCCACCAACAGAGGGAGGAGTGTCCCTCTTCTCCATACATCCTCGCCAGCATCTGCTGTCACCTGAGGCTTTATCTTAGCCATTCTTGACTGGTGTGAGGTGGAATCTCAGGGTTGTTTTGATTTGCATTTTCCTGGTGACTAAGGATGTTGAACATTTCCTTAGGTGCTTTTGGCCATTCAATAATCCTCAGCTGAGAATGTTTTGTTTAGCTCTGTACCCCATTTTTAATAGGATTATTTGACTCTCTGGAGTCTAACTTCTTGAGTTCTTTGTATATTTTGGATATTAGCCCTCTATCAGATGTAGGATTGGTAAAGATCTTTTCCCAATCTGTTGGTTGCCGTTTTGTCTTAATGACAGTGTCTTTTGCTTTACAAAAGCTTTGCAGTTTTATGAGGTCCCATTTGTTGATTTTTGATCTTAGAGCATAAGACATTGGTGTTTTGTTCAGGAAGTTTTCCCCAGTGCCCATGTGTTTGAGACTCTTCCCCACTTTTTCTTCTATTAGTTTGAGTGTATCTGATTTGATGTGGAGGTCCTTGATCCACTTGGACTTAAGCTTTGTACATGGTGATAAGAATGGATCAATTTACATTCTTCTACATGTTGACCTCCAGTTGAACCAGCACCATTTGTTGAAAATGCTATCTTTCTTCCATTGGATGGTTTTAGCTCCATTGTCAAAGATCAAGGGCTATAGGTGTGCGGTTCATTTTTTGGGTTTTCAATTTGTTCCACTGATCTACCTGTCGTCTCTGTACCAATACCATACAGTTTTATAACTATTGCTCTGCATACTAGTTTGAAGTCAGGGATGGTGATTCTAGTTCTTATTGTTGAGGATAGTTTTTGCTATCCTGGGTTTTTTGTTATTCCAGATGAATTTGCAAATTGTTCTGTCTAACTCTTTGAAGAATTGGATTGGTATTTTGATGGGGATTGCATTGAATCTGTAGACCGCTTTTGGTAAAATGGCCATCTTTACTATATTAATCCTGCCCATCAGGAGCATGGAAGATCCTTCCATCTCCTGAGATCTTCCTTAATATCTTTCTTTGGAGACTTGAAGTTCTTGTCATACAGATCTTTCACTTGCTTGGTTAAAGTCACACCAATATATTTACATTATTTGGGACTATTGTGAAGGGTGTCATTTCCTTAATTTCTTTCTCAGCCTGTTTATCCTTTGAGTAGAGGAAGGCTACTGATTTGTTTGAGTTAATTTTATACCCTGACACTTTGCTGAAGTTGTTTATCAGGTTAAGTAGTTCTCTAGTGGAACTTTTGGGGTCACTTAAGTATATCATATCATCTGTAAATAGTGATATTTTGATTTCTTCCCTTCCAATTTGTGTCCCTTTGACCTCCTTTCGCTGTCTGATTGTTGGCTGGACTTGAGTACTATATTGAATAAGTAGGAGAGAGTGAGCAGCTTTCCCTAGTCCCTGATTTTAGTGGGATTGCTTCAAGTTTCTTCCATTTCGTTTGGATTAGCTACCAGTTTGCTCTATATGGCTTTACTATTTTCTTTTGGCTGTTTTGTCTCCATATTCTTCCTTGACAGATCACCAAGGCCAAATCATTGATAAAAGGGGGAAGCCTTCCTTATTTCTGGAACTGCTTCAGAGATTAGATGGGCTATTGGAGTCTTAGAGTTGGGGGGCTGGTTGGCAGTGCTGATCTGTTATAGGGCTATAGGAAGTTAAAGCATATTAAGCTTGAGTAAAACTTTGGAGAGGGGAGGGAAGCATTTTTGTTTTGGTTTTGCTTTGTAGAGGGAAAGGTATGGTTACTGCAAGAGCTTGAAGGCCTGACTGTGAAATAGCCTGGAGATCAAGAAGTTCTTGTTGGCAGGAGATAGTGTAGGTGGTAATAGATTGGATTTCTGAGACAATACCATCTGGAATATAATGGGGTGTAATCTGGAAGATAGAGGATAGACAGAAGCCAAAAACAGAACATTAAAAACAAGGGGCTAGAGAAGAAAAAAGCATCTAAATGCATCTTGAAAATGTTTCTAGAAACTTTGCCAGACAGCATGTATATACTAAATTTTTATTTAGGTCTTCTAATATATTGATGTTTTTTGTTTAAGATTCTGAGACTTTCCTCTACCTCTCTTGAAGTATGGATGCAAAAACCATAGGTTTCTTTAAGATGGGTATGTATGCCGCCTGCTTATACAGTAGGTATATCTAGTGCTATTTGTTCTAGAGGGTTGTTTTTGCCAAGCAGTTGACGCTTTGTTGCTATGGTTCTATAGCAATCGCTATGGTCTTCAAGGTACACTGCAGAATGAGAGTGGTATTTCTGATAGTTCTCATGTCTATAGCTGGGGTTCTCAGCGGTTAAATGTGTCCTCTAATAATTAGCCCAAATTCACCTCTTCCTACACTGGGTTTTTTGGTGGAAGCGCTTCAAAGTGGGGGAATACAAGGCATCCCTGGACCTTTATTTTTGTCACTTCTGAGGTGAGACTATGAAGCAACAGTGCTTTCTTTTTAACAGAGACTAGGCTGTGAAAGCCATAAAAAGTTGGGGAATCACTTGAACCTGCTTTTTAGACATAGAAGACAATCTGTGCTTCAAGATTGCAAGCACTAGACAGATCCCGGCCCGCAGCAGCTCTCTGCTCCCAGACCCCGTGGGAGAGAGACCTCACCGCCTGGTCAGGTGGGCACTCCTGAGGCTGCAGAGCGGAAGAGACCACCAACACTGCCCACCCCTGCCCACATCCCTGGCCCAAGAGGAAACTGTATAAGGCCTCTGGGTTCCCATGGGGGAGGGCCCAGGAGCGGCAGGACCCTTGCCTGAGAAACCTGAAGGAAACAGACCGGATAAACAGTTCTCTGCACCCAAATCCCGTGGGAGGGAGAGCTAAACCTTCAGAGAGGCAGACACGCCTGCGAAACAAGAAGAGACTGCACTCTGCACACATTACTGATTCCAGAGGAAAACACCAAACTCCATCTGGAACCCTGGTGCATGGAGGTTCGGAAGGGGCCATGATCTTCCTAGTTGCTGCCGCCCATGAGAGCCAGTGGGCAGCACCCGGGCGAATAACTTGAGCCTCAGGACCAGGTAAGACCAACTTTTCTGCTGTAAAGTGACCTGCCTGGTGAACTCAAGACACAGGCCCACAGGGACAGCTGAAGACCTGTAGAGAGGAAAACTGCTACCAAAGCAGAACACTCTGTCCCTATAACTGACTGAAAAGAGAGGAAAACAGGTCTACAGCACTCCTGACACACAGGGCTATAGGACAGTTTAGCCACTGTCAGAAATAGCAGAACAAAGTAACACTAGAGATAATCTGATGACGAGAGGCAAGCGCAGGAACCCAAGCAACAGAAACCAAGACTACATGGCATCATCGGAGCCCAATTCTCCCAAGAAAGCAAACACGGAATATCCAAACACACTAGAAAAGCAAGAATCTAGTTTCAAAATCATATTTGATCCTTGATGCTGGAGGACTTCAAGAAAGGCGGAAGAACTCCCTTAGAGAAAAAAGAAGCCACAGAGAGGAATCACAAAATCCCTTAAGAATTCTCTGTGAAATCATAAATAAAACAAGTAGAACATAGAGAGGAGTCACAAAAAATCCTGAAAGAATTCCAGGAAATCATAAATAAACAAGTAGAAGCCCATAGAGAGGAGTCACAAAAATCCCTGAAAGAATTCCAGGAAAACACAATCAAACAGTTGAAGGAATTAAAAATGGAAA
>NC_046172.1:31465285-31490772 GCF_011064425.1 Rattus rattus
CTTGATTGCTTCTATTTCCATTTTTAATTCCTTCAACTGTTTGATTGTGTTTTCCTGGAATTCTTTCAGGGATTTTTGTGACTCCTCTCTATGGGCTTCTACTTGTTTATTTATGATTTCCTGGAATTCTTTCAGGGATTTTTGTGACTCCTCTCTATGGGCTTCTACTTGTTTAATTATGATTTCCTGGAATTCTTTCAGGGATTTTTGTGATTCCTCTCTGTAGGCTTCTACTTGTTCTCTAAGGGAGTTCTTCACGTCTTTCTTGAAGTCCTCCAGCATCATGATCAAATATGATTTTGAAACTAGATCTTGCTTTTCTGGTGTGTTTGGATATTCTGTGTTTGCTTTGGTGGGAGAATTGGGCTCTGATGATGCCATGTAGTCTTGGTTTCTGTTGCTTGGGTTCCTGTGCTTGCCTCTCGACATCAGAGTATCTCGAGTGTTACTTTGTTCTGCTATTTCTGACAGTGGCTATACTGTCCTATAAGCCTGTGTGTCAGGAGTGCTGTAGACCTCTTTTCCTGTTTTCTTTCAGCCAGTTATGGGGACAGAGTGTTCTGCTTTCAGGCGTGTAGTTTTTCCTATCTACTGGTCTTCAGCTCTTCCTGTGGGCCTGTGTCTGGTGTTTACCAGGCAGGTCGCTTGCAGCAGAAAAGTTGGTCTTACCTGTGGTCCCGAGGCTCAAGTTTGCTCGTGGGGTGCTGTCTATGAGCTCTCTGCGGTGGCAGCAACCAGGAAGATCTGCGCCGCCCTTTCCGGGAGCCTCTGTGCACTATGGTTCCAGATGGCATTTGGTGTTTTGCTCTGGCGTCAGAGATGTGTGCAGAGTGCAGTCTCTTCTGTTTTCCCAGGCATGTCTGCCTCTCTGAAGGTTTAGCTCTCTCTCCCACGGGATTTGGGTGCAGAGAACTTTTTTTCCTGACTGTCCCTTCAGGTTCCGGTGGTGTCTCAAGCGCAGAGGTCCTGCCGCTCCTGGGCCCTCCCCCACGGGAACCCAGAGGCTGTATACAGTTTCCTCTTGGGCCAGGGATGTGGGCAGGGGTGGGCAGTGTTGGTGGTCTCTTCTGCTCTGCAGCCTCAGGAGTGCCCACCTGACCAGGCGGTGAGGTCTCTCTCCCACGGGGTCTGGGAGCAGAGAGCTGCTGCGGGCCGGGATCCGCGGGTTTGGGACTCCCGGTAAACACAGGAAGTGCCCGGTCCTAGAGGAATTTTGCCTCTGTGTGTCCTGAGTTCACCAGGCAGGTCTCTTGCAGCAGAAAAGTTGGTCTTACCTGTGGTCCCGAGGCTCAAGTTTGCTCGTGGGGTGCTGCCTACGAGCTCTCCGCGGCGGCAGCAACCAGGAAGATCTGTGCTGCCCTTTCCGGGAGCTTCCGTGCACCAGGGTTCCAGATGGCGTTTGGTGTTTTCCTCTGGCGTCAGAGATGTGTGCAGAGTGCAGTCTCTTCTGGTTTCCCAGGCGTGTCTGCCTCTCTGAAGGTTTAGCTCTCCTTCCCACGGGATTTGGGTGCAGAGCTGTTTACTGGTCTGTCCCTTCAGGTTCCGGCGGTGTCTCAGGCACAGAGAGCTATTTTTTCAAATATTCTTGAGGACAGCCCTGACCAATAACATTGTCTACTTCCTCAACTTCATGTTCTCTCCTCCTCTCTCTCTCTCCCTCTCCCTCTCCCTCTCCCTCCCCCCTCTCTCTTTCTCTCTAAATCTCAAAATGAAAATCAAACAACAAAACAAGTAATAAAGACAAAATATGCCAAAACAACAACAACAACAACAACAACAACACACACACACACACACACACACACACACACACACACAGAGTCACAAAATACACTCACGCACAAATGCACTCACATGCGTGGAGTGTCCTTTGTGTTAGTTAACCTCTCCTGGGCATGAGGCTTGCCATGGGCTGCAGCAGCTGTTATACCAATTCTCACTTGATTGAAGAAACTGCTTTTCCCTCTTTCATAAGCTATCAATTGCAAACAGCTTCTTGGTTAGGGGTGGGTTAGATATGGGCACTTCATGCTGTGAACATGTCTCTTAGAACTGCTTTCACTGTGTATGATAGGTTTTGTATGGTATGTTTTCATTTTCAATAAATTCTAAAACATTTTTCTTTTCTCACCTCTTTCTTGGTCTATTTTTTTTTTTAAAGTAGAGAGTTGTTCAGCTTCCTGAGTTTGTGTACTTTCTTCTGTTTGTATTGTTGGTATACATTCAATCCATGGTGGTCAGATAAGATACAGGTTATTATTATTATTTCAAATTTTCTATATCTCTTGAAATTTGCTTCACATCCTGCTATGTGGTCAATTTGCAAGAAAGTTACAATGGCTGCTGAGAAGAAACCATATTGTTTACTGTTCAGTAGAAAGCTGTCTGTCAGACCACTTGGTTTATAATGTTAATTAACTCCTGCATTTCTTGGCTTAAATTTTGTCTGGATGACTTGACTGCTCTTGAGAGTGGTATACTAAAGTCATCCACTTTGGTTGTCTTAGGGTCAATATATGACTTTAGTTCTAGTTGTGTTTATTTATGAAATTGGATACCCTTGTGTTTGATGTATACGTATATAGATTTGTAGAATCTTCTTGGTGGATTTTTTTTTCCTTTGGAAAAAATGGATGGTTTTCCCTATCTTTTCTGATTACTTTTAATTTGAAGTCTATTTTCAGATACTAAATCATTTATGCTTTCTTCCTTCTTGGCTTCCTTTGCCTGGAATACCTTTTCTATCTTTTACCCTAGGTGATATCTAGTTTTGATGATAAAGTATGCTTTTTGCTTTGCCTTGTTTTGATTTTGTTTGTTTTTGATGAAACAGAAAGGTCTTATTTTTCTATTTCAATCTCTTAATCTTCTATTATTTTATTGGGAGAATTGAGAACATTTACATTGAGAATTATTAATGAACAATGTTTATAATTCATGTTTTTTGTTGTGGTGGTATGAGTATGTTCCCCCCTTTAGATAAACTTTTCTGAGATTATTTATTCTTTGGCTTTTTTGGGTGTATCTAACCTAAGTTTCCATTATAGTGCCTTCTGTAGAGAATGCATGTTGGACAGAAATTAAATTTGTTTTTATCATGAAATATTTTCCGTTATCTGATGATTCTAAGTGATAGTTTTGCTAGGTACAGTAGACTAGGCTGTCATCTGTGCTCTCTTGGAACTTGTAGACTATCCATACAGATTTACTTAGTCTTGCAGCACCCTGCTGGCCTGAGTCCCTCCGCCTATCCCACCTATATTGTCAGAAGCCTAGCATCCCTCCCCCATTGGTAGTTCTCTCTGGAAGGTAGCCTATTTGTCAGAGTGTTGGCAGGGGCAAAACTTAGTTTTGAATGTAAAGGCTGCTTGGTACTAATAATATTTACTCTTTTTGATTCTTAGTTATACTGAAGCCAGAAGTGGATGGCTTCAGATGAATTATCACCATTTGTTTAACAGCTGGGGGTAGGGGTGGGGTTAGGTAGAGGATTTATTGCTTGCACTCCCTTTTCAGTCAGGCAGTTAGAATCCCTTCACTGGCCTGGCTGGTTAACTCTTTGTGAACCAGTGAGGAAGGAAAGGATGAGAATTAAGATCCTTTACACAGACAAATATGCACAAACACATATACATTCATATACCCACTTTCTAACTGGACTTGACCATCTGTTTCAATCAAGTTCACAATTATTTATGCATGCTGACACACACACACACACACACACATATTTCTACATACATACATATAAATAGACATATACACTTGAATGGATGGATGGATGGGGCAGAGCTTCCTAAGCCACCATACCACACCATACCATACCATCTTTATTTATTTTCTCTAGCCTTTTTATAGACAAAATGTTCTTAGAAAATTACTTCATAGATAAAATATTACATATAATGGGAGTTACAAAAGGATGTTGATATTAAGTTCAAAGTAGTGTTTCATTCTATATGCTCATTCAAAGCTCAAACCAACAGTATTACATGGCCTTCCATTATCATAGTGCACATCCTTGGACCTGAATGCTTTTCTTTGAACACAAATTTGTCTCAAGCCTATTTCTCTTTTTAGTGTAATTATGAACTCTCATTGTATTTCTTATTAGGCAGCCTTTACTTACTAGGATTAAGGGTGCACACATTCTATTCTAACTTTATTATATATTTTTAAAAAACAACTAAAATCATCTATTAAAACTTTCTTCCTAAAATCAAATCATGAATTCTATAAAAATCATTAATTCTTCTAAACAGCGTCATTGATTTAGGAAAGTTCATTTTTTTGTTGATCTGAAGTAAATCTGCTCAATAGGCTGAGCTAATGCCAAGGGATTATTATATTAATTTAATATCAGCTGCAAGAAGCGTTCCTGAGATGAAGTCTCTTTGGGACCTTGGTGCATAGAGCTCACCCATCGCAGATTATGCAAAAGCAGTGGGCCACCTTCAGAAAGATCACCTGCTAGCCTACCCTAACTTTCTGGATTCTGACACTCTATCCCATTGAGAATTAGCCTCCTGCGGTCAAATCAAGACACCCCTAATTATTCCCTACTGCCCTTTTAACTTTTCCTTTTAGGTTATCTTCATTCTTTTGTGATACATGTCAAATTGTATATCCAAGAACCCCACAACCATCATATTTGGATAGGACCAGGAATGAGCAATAACAGCCAAAGAGCAGAACCATACAGGCCATTCTGAATTTCAGAGTCTTAATAGAATTGAAAAATCAGGTATTATTCTAATGGTTCTGTCGTTATATATGACTTGGTCTTTCTCCCTTGCAAATTTTAATGTTATTCCTTTGTTCTGTACATTTAATGTTTTATCATGTGTTATGGAATTTTATTTTGTATTCTTGTATATTAGTGGTTCTATATGCTACCTGTGTCTTGTTAGTCATCTCTTTATCTAGATTGGAGAAATTTTCTTCTATAATTTTGTTTACAATATTTTCTGTGCCTTTGATTTCAATTTCTTCTCCTTTCTGTATACCGACTATTCATAGGTTTGGTATTTGCATACTGTCCCAGATCTTCTGGATGCTTTCTGCTTGAATTTTTTTAGATTTAACATTTTTTCCCCTTGAGCAAAGAATAACAACTCTGTGTATCTGGAATTTTCAGTTCCAACTCCATTTTAGTTCTTCAGTATTCCTGACTCTTTATTGAATTTTATTTTTAAATACTAGATTGTCTTAGTCATTTCTATTGGCCTTTTGTTTGTGTGTTTTCTTGGGCATCACTTATGTATTTATTGTCTTAAGTTCATCGAGTTCTTTGTGTACTATTTATACTCTGAATTCTTTGATGAAGTTTATGGTTTTCTTTTTAAATTCTGTGATCTGGTCCTCTATGTATTTCTATAGGACTGATGAATCCTAGGAAAGATTCTTCATATTGTTTGTATTTCTGTAATGATGTCTGATTGTATAGACTTCTTTGGTTAGTTTTGTGTCTGATATGAACAGAAAGGATTAGGGGAGCACACAGGATGTTGGGGCCTTATTGGGACTTAAAGGTTGGATATAGCTTAGATTGAATGAATGGAGGTGAACACAGGGTGCTGAGCTTTCATTCAGGATGCACATCCTGGTCTTAGCCTGGAGTTTTGGGATAGATCTAAGGATTGGTGGTCCATTGAGGGCAGAATCATGTGGACTCTCCTGGACAGACACTGACAAGGGATTTGGGACATCTTGCTGGGTGGAATGTCGTGAAGACTAGACCTGTATGTCGTGGTAGGGAGGGATGTGCTAGAACCTTAGAGGTTGGGGGCAGTGCAGGTTGACATGGCAAGAGTACTCCATGGCACTGGGATAGATCTGGAGGATTGATGAAATGCATAGAGTAGAAAATCAAGGGGAATTACCTGGTTAGACACTGGCAAAAATGTGAAGATTCTGCCTTGGCAGATGTGTGGGATTTTAAAGCCAGCTTAAGTTTTATATTACAATAGTAACATGAAATCATTGGATAAGCAAAAAAGGAAAGGTTATGGTTTAATAATTATGTATTTGTGTGCCAAGCTGAGAAGAGATCAACTGTGCTAGTTAATTTTGTAAACATAAGCTAGGGTCATCTTGGAAGAATATCAACTGAGAAAAGTGTTTCCATCAAATTGGGCTATGAACAAGAATATAGGGACATTTGAAAAATTAATATTTGATGTGGGTGGGCCAAGTCCACTGTGGGTGTTACCACTGCTGAGCACATAGTCATAGGTTGTACGGTTTGAGCACATCCTGGTGACCAAGCAACCAAGCAAGTTAACAGAAATCCTCCATGGTCTCTGCTTCAGTTCTTGCCTCTAAGTTCCTTCCATGCTTAATTTTTACCTTGTCCTCCTTCAATGATGAATTGTGATTGTAAGCCGCAAAGCCTTCTCCCCAGGTTCTCTTTGTCAAATAAATAGAATGTAAACTTGGGAGAGTTATATGCACATGCAGGTGTGTGTGTGTGTGTGTGTGTGTGTGTGTGTGTGTGTGTGTTTGGGTGTATGTGTGTGTGTATAATAATAAATAAGAGGTCATGAATTTGACAGGTAGTAGGGATACACAGAAAAGAATTTGAAGGGGAAAGGGTAGGTAAAATGATATAAATTAAATACTTAATTTGAAAATTTCAAAAAAACCCCCAAAAGTTTAATGTAAAACTTATTTGACTTAATGCTTATATTAGTTAACTAGGCTTAATCATCCCCTAGTGTATCTGTACTATATAAAATTATGCTGTAAAAATAAAAATAAATATCTGTGTCTATTAATTAAATGCAACTAAAATAACAGCTTTGTTTTTGTTTTATTTCAATTATAAAGTCAAGACATTGCACTAGTAAGTCACATGTGTAAGGTATCTTCACCTTAATAACTATACTAATGTATATTATTACTTGACCCTATAATATAGTTGAGTAGACTAGCACTAATAGAGTTTGATTTATACATTTTGTAAACATTTATTATAAACAGATAACTCCAAAATTAATTTTTAAATGAAAAGTTTGGGAATAGAGCTCAGTCATAAAATCCTTATATAACATGTGCTAGCCACTGGTTTGCTCACCACCTGTTGAATTAAGTATTTAATTAATAAAACACAGTGGCGGCAAGTTTGCTACTTCCCCATGCTTTAGGTTCCCGAATGAAAGACATATGAATCCTTTATATTTTGATATGCCTTAAACAGATCGATGGCTGGGCCACTGTCTAACCTTCACAAGGTTAATTCACCTTCCTCCAATAATCCTGAGTTATTACTTACTAAATTCTATATTCTATCTTGGCTGCACTGGACCCAGAGGGATGTCCAATTGGGCAACACTCTGGCCCACGCTCTTCTAGCTCCTGCACATGGTGTCCATGCCTCTGTCTTAACATTCTTCTCTTGTCCTTCTCCTTTTCCTTCCTCCCTTTCCTAAAGTCCTTCCTCTGTGTTCCCTTCTCAGCCATTGGCTGCTGGTGTCTTTATTTATCAATCAGAACTAAGTGGGGGCAGGTTCCCAGAAACTACATGCAGACACTTGTGTAAGCAGTTTGGAGTACCCAAATTAACATTAGAATGCAAGCAGCAGTAGGCCAAAATACACTATAATCTCCACTATAAATGAATGAATGAACGAATAAATAAATAAATAATACAATAAATATATTGCCATTCGCAGCATTTTGGTATAATATGTATAATACAAAGAAATGGAAAACCAAGTTGTATAAACCCTTGTGTGAATTGTGTTTAGAATTTAGATGAACATGAAATTTATAGTGTTCAAAGTGGAAAGATAAAGTGACTGAAATTTCAAATAATTTAAAGTTTCCCACAAGCTATTGAAAGACAGTAAAATTCAACCTAAAATGCACAGTACTAAAGAAGACCCAAGGGAATAAATACAATCAATAACAGCATGAAAATAAGTAATTATATTCATAGTTATAATCAAAAGGAAATTATGAGTTTATGCATTCAAAATAATGCTAATAATTTCACACATGAGTAAACAGTTGGAGCAGGAAAATAGTGCTTCCTTCGTTGGAATGCAAAGTAGCAATGCAAGATAATAGTCTAAGTAGAAAATCACCATTTGTCACTAAACAATATTATATTGATTTGATGAAAACAGGTTGTATATATAATATAACTTATTTAAATGTGGGTTATGACTTTTATATGGGGGTTTCATAACTGAATATGAGGATAGTTCACAACAGTCAGAGAATTCTTTCACAATGTGCAGCTCAAAGTCAATTCAAAATCAGATATGAGGTGAATCTGAGGTGTTTCTGGCACTTGCCATTTTCTGAGTTTATTCAAGCCATAGTTCTGAACGTGCTACTTGTGCATTTTGGATTGAGTGGTTAGTCACGCCCCATGACACCAACATACACTGGCCAAAAAGCCCTGGCTCAGATTTGAGGTTAAATCTATGATGTTGCTTGCAGTGCTTTTCATAGCACATACAAAGTTTCCTCCATTTATAGAAACATGTTTAAATTATGGAAAATAAAGACTTTTAATATTTTCCTACCACCATTCCTCAGCACATAAGCATCAAATTACTAGACATTTGAAATTGTTAGAATGTATTAGAATGTTTGGTTTTTTAAAATTGTTCTTTGAGTTGCTGACATGAATTTCAAATGTACACATCATTAAATATACTTTGGTTTGGCATTTGAGCAAAACTTCCTAAAGTTTCTCAAGTGGCCCTAAATGTATTTATGCTACTTTGTTCTATGTACTTATATGGAGCAATTTACATAGCATTATTACTAATGCGATTAAAATAGCAACAATACCTGAAAACACTGAGCATCTTTATGTTGTTAAGATCTAAATAGTTTTATTTTATTTTTTGCAATTAAAAGTTTTAAATATCTATTCTATTTCTTCTTCCCATGGGATTCAGTCATTCCCCCCATTGAGCCCTCCCTGTTACTTAGCTTCTGTAGGTCTGCAGATGTAGTATGATTATCCTTTATTTTATAGCTAATATCCACTTATAAGTGAGTAATACCATCTTTATCTTTCTGGGAGTTACAAGCTAGTATGACCTACTTCCATCCATTTACCCGCAAATTCATGATGTTATTTTTTTAATAGCTTTATTGTGGGAAATCATGAGGTGGACAGATCAGGTAGAAAGATGGAGGGAGAGAGCACTGGGGGAGGATATTTGGGAGCATCTCCTAGGGGACAAGCTAGTAACCTAGTACAATGAAAACTCAGGAATCAATGACATGATCCTAGCTAAGGCTCCTAGCACTGAGGAATATGGAGCCTGAACTGGCCATCTCCTACAACATAGCAAGACTTCCAGTGGAGGGATTGCGACACAGACATAGCATAAAACCTACCTACAATTTGTCCTGCCTACAGGGGTTAAGGTAGCACAGAAATTGTGGGAGTTGCCAACCAATGACTCATATAGCTTGAGATCTGTGTCATGAGACCATCCTTGACACTGTGTGAAGGGGTAAGACCTAGTAGGTGTATAGCTCAGAGACTCAGGATAGAGCCAAATATGACTGTCCACATAAAAGTTAATGAGGTGATTCCTAATGATATTCTGCTATACTCATAGATCGGTAGTAGAAGAAAGGTTTCATCCAGAGAATGATGGAAACAGACACAGAGACTCACAGCCAAATATTAGAAAGATCTCAAGCAATCATATGGAAGATGAAGAAGAAGGATTATAGGAACCAGAGGGGTAAAGGACGCCACAAGAACATCGAATCAACTATTCTGGGCTCATAGGGGCTCACAGAGACAGAACCATCTACAACGGAGCCTACATGGGCCTGACTTAGGAACCCTATACATATGTTACAGTTATAAGGGTTAGTCTTCTTATGGGCCTTCTAACAGTAGGAATAAGGCTTGTCTCTGTTGCCTGATTTTGAGACCCTTTCTTCCTACTGGGTTGCCTTGTCCTGACTTAATTAAAGGGGAAGTGCCTACTCTTACTACAACATGATATGTCACTTTTGGTCAATATCCATGGAGTCTGACCTTTTGGAAGCAAAACAGAGGGGAAGTGGATGTGAAGGAAGAAGGAGGGAGGAACTGGGAGGAGAGGACGGAGGGGAGACTGTGGTTGGGATATATTACATGACAGAAGAATAAACAAAACAATGTAGAAACATAATTTGCTCTCCTTTTCTTCTTTTTAAGTCCTTCCATGTCCTTTCCTCATACCCTCTCAAAGTCTATGGACTTTTTCTTGAATTATTATTGATATATACATATACAAAAATCACAAATATATCTATGAAGCATATTGAGTTACTTTAGTGCTGGTTTAGTCTTTTGTCTAGGTATCATCTTTCTACCAACATTTTTTTACCTTCCATGTTGCCATGTCTATTAGTGTTGGCATTGTTCGGGTCTTACTTAGGAATTGATATTGTTAGAGTATTAAGGATGAGGCCTTCCTGCTATTTCTAAGAGTCTTCCAGGTTTTCTGGCTTTAACAGTCTTCCTGATTTCTCTTCCATGATGTTCCTAGAGACTTAGGTGTGGAAATAGTGTTGTAAATGTACCAACTAGAGCTTGGCACCCTATGATCAGATGAAATCTACATTTTACCTAGTTATGACTTTCTGTAATCATCTTCCTCTGCAGCAAAGAGAAGTTTTTTGATGAGCGATGAGAGCTACACTTATCAGATTGGGCCCGGGTACAAGACCCAATATTTAATTCTTTATGTAAACATAAATAACCTTAAGTATCTGATTGCATATAAAATTGTCCTTATCGTTAATAAATGGTAATATATGTATACCTTAGAATTTTAAAATAATTATATGATTTATTATTAGTAAATATTTGATTTGTATACATATTTTATATGAATATGTACCTGAGGTTGAAGAACATTTCTTGAGTAAAATGGGGGAAGTAAAACTTTATGAAGCTGTGATTTAAGTAAACAAAAAATAAACTCCTGCATGGTATTATTTTCAAAGAAAAATAACTATTATATTTGAAATCAGAAGACAGAATCATAACCAAATGATCTGTAGAAATAAAATAGCTACAATAGGACTGTGCTACAATGGTCTGATAGAGAAAAATTATGATACTCTTGGCAAAATGTTGATACTCTATGAAAAATGTTATGATACTCTTGGCAAAAATTAAAAATAACAATCTAAATTTAATAATGAGAAATGATCAGGTGTGCCAAATTAGCAATTTCTTATTTCATGTGAAATCTTCTAAAGAAAACTTAGCAGCACAAGTGTCCTTTATTTTAGAGTTCTTCCTATAGTATGTATTTTTGAAGGACAGAGTAGAAATACTTTCCAAGAATCAGAAAGCAACACCAGAGAGACCACCTAATTGTTTCATGACACTGTGAATAGATTTGGCCATTCAATGTGAAGCAATGTTATAAATATAGATACAATGTGAAGGAAGTACCATCACATCGGTAGAAAGATTGGTTGACCCAAAGGCTTGACTGGTGACAGAATTAGACTGGGTTACTCCTTTATGCCTTAGGGTTGGGATTTGTAACTAGCTTTTAGATTTCTAATTCTACTTACTCAGGCCCTGTGGAGAGCAAAGACTGTTGCTCTGAACCATGGAAGGATGTTCTAATATGGTGTCCTTCACATATGCTTAGTTATAATACGAAAGATCTAAAAGATATCTTGCTGTTTGTAGCAGACCTTCTCTGAGATCTCATTATTAAGGTCTCAATATTACTGAGGAAGAAATGAGGGCTCTAAAATGTTCTAGAAACTCAGCATGACAAAATGGTAGAAAATGTTATATGGGCACAACAATTGTTAGAATTTGATATTCTATACACAGTTTCAAGGCATATTTGCAATTATGGTTCTATAAGGAGACTGCACCACGATGGTGGCTCAACTATTTCTTGTTTAAGGACCACCCTGGTAAATGACATTCACTTAATATATTTGATCTATATCCTATAATTTTGTATACTATTAGAGGATATATAGGTATTTAGCTGCATTTGTATAATAATATGGGTGTTACACCTTTGAATACAATGTGCAATTTCAAAAAGTACAGAGATCTATTCTCACTGGTATATTATTGATACAACTCTGCAATATATGTTTAAATATTAGATAAAGTACATGATATGTTTATGGCATACATACATGATTTTTTGCCATTTGTAAATAATTTTAGATATACCAAAGTCACACAAGAATATGTTTTAGTTGCGATTTGTATTGCTGCAAAGAAACGCCATGAACAAGAAGCAAGTTAGGGAGAAAAGGGTTTATTTGGCTTATGCTCCCACAGTACTGTTCACCATTGAAGGGAGCTGTGACAGGAACTCAAACAGGGCAGGAACCTGGAGGCAGGAGCTGGTGATACAGAGGCCATAGAGGGTGTTGCTTACTGGACTGCTTCTCATGGCTTGTTCAGCCTGCTTTCTTATAGAACTCAGGACCACCAGCCCAGGGATGGCACCACTACAATGGGCTGGGCATTCCCCATTCATCATTAATTAAGAAAAATATCCTACATCTGGATCTTATGGAGGAATTTTTTTCAATTGAGGTTCTTTGTTTCAACTTACAACAAAGCTAGCCAGCACAGAGGATATACCTTAAGCCAGCTAAAACCTTTACAGTAAAGTTTCAATCTACTTTTTCTCAAGGGAAATCATTAGTTGTATTTTAATTTATAATTTAAATAATTCATGTAAAATTTAATGTAATTTATTTGGAAAGAACTTGTCTAGCACTCATGGGTCCCAGAGTTTGACCATCAGTAGATCAAATAGATAGATAGATAGATAGATAGATAGATAGATAGATAGATAGATAGATAGATAGATATTTCTAGTGGTAAAAATTGTGGATATAGAGTATTTGCAATTAAAATGCAAAATATTAAAGTCTTTTTTAAAAAAGAAAATTGTGCTTCAAGAGTGTTTTCATATTTCATTACAGAAGATTTTTGATTAAGATGTTAAATTAACTTTGAATTTTATTTCAACTTTCTATAAGTAGAAAATAATATGAGAAAGAATACTTACTTTAGAGAATATTCTCTTATGTTCTTTTCATATTTAAGGACTAGATATTTCTAGAAAAGAAAGACTAAGTATGAAAGCAAGAATCATGAGATATGATCTCCAGGGAGACACCGAAGGAATATGTCTTATTCCCAGGTTAGGCGAGATTAGAACATTTACATTTTATTCTATATTTATATGGATCAGATGCTAATAAAATTGTGTAATTTTATTCAAACAGGCATGGTTCTTACAGTCATTCTGTGCATGTTTTTTTCTTATAGATCTATACATTCTGTTTGCTTTCTGTTGTGATAAAACACTGGCCAAAAATAATTTGAAGGAGGGCAGGGTTTACTTCATTATATTTTCAGGTCACAATCCATCATTGTGAAAATCAGGGCAGAAACCTGGAGGGAAGAACTGTTGCAGACCAAGGATCAACAAGGCCTACTGGTTTGCTTCCTCTTGTTTATTTTACTAAGCTGACTTTCATGTAGTCAGGCTTACCTGACTTGGAATAGCGCCGTCTACAATGGAATAAGCTTCCCCACATCAATTACTAATCAGAAAAATGTCCCCTATCTCCACAGTCTAAACTAATGGGAGCAATTTTTCAACTGAAATTCCTTCTTCCGAGGTGCATCTAAGTTTGCGTAAAGTCAACAAAAACTAAGCAGCACACTGTAGCAGATAGAATGTTAAGCATCTTAGCTAGCCATTTTGTAGACTAAAAGTATCTATTTTTTGGTTGGTAGAAACTGAAGAGAAAGAGAAATTGAGGGGTATAGATTAATGGTACAAATTGATGAGGTTCCTTACCTATGTGCACTCTGAACTAATAGAAGTACAAGTCTGGGTGTTTCACAGCAAGAGGTGATGGCAAGAATCCAAGAATTGTTGGCATTCCTAACCATTCTGAACAGCAGATCATAAATAGCCAAGTATAGTGGTAACTGTTACTGGTACCTGCATAATTTTACTGTACTCTAGTGCTTATACTCTCTGTAGGCATATGCCTGGGAGTCTCACACATCTCAGGCCCCTGTTCTCCATATGTTCCTGGGGAGAGAGAAGTGCCAAAGGCTTCTGCCCTGTCAATCTTTTGAGTTGTAATGCCATCAGGGAGCAAGCATGAATCAACTGTGGCTGGAACTAGTCTAAATTTCTATACAGGTTTGTTTGGCTGTTTGTTCTCAATGTCAGGACACCTGACCAGACTTCTCTTGAGCCACCGTTTCATTTGTTGTGCCCTCCAGGGGTTAGCAAGAATGGGTTGCTCCAGAGATTTTCATGATATTCATCTCAGGCTGTCCTTGTTTGTGAGCACCCATGATCAGGGTAGAGGCTGAGTATTTTTCTACTCTACTCCTTCAACTGAGGTCCCTCCAAAAAGGAGCACAACAGAGATAGTGCTAGGAAGGTCCCATCAGACATCTTGAAGTCATGTGCATTGGAGGCCAGAGTAACAGCTGAATGAAACATCATTCAAGCAACATTACTCAACATTCCAACACGCTCTGTAGTTGGGGCAACAGTGAAACAGTGGAATTCTTGTCCATCTTCTTATGTCACATATTCATAGGCATATGACGGGAACTGTGTGAATGATTGCCTGTAATTCTAGACCTGATGTGATTTCACACACCACTGCCATGTGCTTCCTCTTTGATTTTAGAATCCTCGTCTCTATGTTCTTAAGTATGGCATTCTTCATTTCTCCCCATGTTGCTCTACTTGCCTCTGATAGAGCAGAATACTTACAGGTTTATGTCAGAGTAACTACATTTGGTCCTGAGGAAGGAAATGGTTGAGCAAGTGCAGCAGCTTATTGAGTCCCAGATATGAGGCTATGCATAGGGTTATAAGCCACAGAGAAGTCTGAATGCAAATAATTGTTGTATTTTAGCATGGCTCCTGACTACATATGCCATTGTTTTGCTAAAAGATAATGTGGAATCCTATGCAAAGATGTGGATATTTCAAGTTACTTATCTAGTTAGGGATGCAATCCCTGAGATGATAGTGACATGTTACAAGAGCTAGAATTGGTAGTATTTCTGTTAATAGAATTTGCTGGAACTTTTTCTTGTATACTTATCTGCACACTGAGAGGACTCTTCACTTTTCAGCTGTTGATTTGAGATGAAAAGTGAAGTGGATATTCTTCCTCATATTATGGTACTGTCTAACATCTCTGGATCTTACAAAATTTACATGTTTATGCTGCTGATTAGCATTTCCCTTACATTTCCTTTTCTCAAAAGTGTCTATATACCTATTATGTTGGTTGCTCTTTGGTTAGGAGCACTGGGTTGCTGGAAAACTCTTTTTTTAATTAAAAAAACATGTTGATTCTTTGTCAGCTTCATATCATGCACCCCAGTCCTCATCTCTCCATTCTCTCATATCTGCCCTTTGTTCTTACAACCTCCCCTCGATAACATACATACATACACATACATACATACATACATACATACACACACACACACACACACACACACACACACACACACACACACACACACCACCTCACACCACATTACACACATGCGCCTCTCACACACTTGACATAGAAAACATCTCATTATGGAAGCTGTAGTACGGCTCTAGCATGTCACAGTGTGTCTTGTCCTACAGTCTATCCCTCTGTCCACACATCTTCACTTGCAAAGTTTCGATGTCATTGATCTGCTTCCAGGTCTCTAGTTTCTGTGACACCGTCAGTAGTCAGTATTGGATCTTCATCCGGACTTCTCCCAATTATCCTGTTTGCCCTGTCTCATGGAGATCCTTTAGGTTTGAATCAGCGAGACTGGCTCTTTGATCTGCCCCAACCATTTGCAAATGATATGGATGTGGGGGCAAGCCAACACGGAGCTCTAGATCTGGGTCTGGGTGATAGGTGAGCTGTTCAGCACACTGGCTCTCCCTTATCTGCACCACCAGGGTGGGCTCTCCAGCCCTGCTCTGGCTAGACCACCCAATGCTGCCATCAGCAGGAGGCAGGGTCAGCTCTCCTGCTCTCATACCCTTGAGGCAGCTCTCCTGCACCCATGCCTCTAGAGCCAATACACTGTGCTGCCCAGTCAAGGCGCTCTCTCAAGTGCTGCAGCCTGCGGGTGGCTGGACCAGCTCTGTAGCTCTCATACCCTGCCTAACCAAGGGCTGGTTCACCTGTACCTTCACTGTCAAGGCCAGCTCCACTGAATGCTGCAGGTAGTGAGGGTTGAGGGGGAAGATTACTTCTGCACCCATGCCCTCTCATGGCAGAGGAGTGGCAGGGCCAACTCTAGCTTGCTCTTGCTCTTGGGGCTTGCTCACCCGTACCCCTAGACCAGGGCCAGCACTACTGTCCTACCCAGGTGAGGTGCAGGAAACACTCTCTAGAGTGCTTTCATTGCTGGACATCTCTTTTAAGCAACTAATTAAAATATTTCCATTTCACAGTTGAATCTGTAGATTTTGAACTTTAAATTGCAGAGACTGAAGGAAAGGCCAGAGACTGTTCCTTCTGGGGACCCATCCCATATACAGACACATAACTCAGACACTATTGTGGATCCCAAGAAGTGCTTGCTGACAGGAGCCTGATATAGCTGTTTCCTGAGAGACTCTGCCAGAGCCTTACTGATATAGATGAGGATGCTTGCAGTTAACTATTGGACTGAGCATGGGGACAATAATGGAGGAGTTAGACAAAGGACTGAAGGAGGTGAAGGGTTTGCAACTGCATAGGAAGAACAGCAATATCAACCAACCAGAACCCCCAGAGCTCCCAGGGACTAAACCACCAACCAAATAGTACACATAGAAGGACCCATGGCTACAGCCACATATATAGCAGAGGATGGCCTTGTTAGGCATCAGTGGGAGGAGAGGCCCTTGGTCCTGTTAAGGCTCAATACCCCAGTGTAGGGAAATGCCAGGGCTGGGAGGTGGAAGTGGGTAGGTGGGTGGGAGAGCACCTTCATAGAAGCAAGGGGAGGAGGGATGGAATAGCAGGTTTGAGGAGGAGAAACTGGGGAAGGGGATAACAGTTGAAATGTAAATAAATAAAATGTCCAATAAAAGTATTTCCATGTCATAGTTGAATCTGCAGGTTTATAACTCAAAAATACACTTTCAACTATATTTTGATATGTGGAGCAAGAAGTTTGCTGCTTTAGTTGCATGGGCATACTACTTCTGTGTCTTGCCTATAAAAGGGACGTCATTGGAGGCTTTCAGCTGCAGCAATGACAGTGGTTTGGTCTTAGGCTATGTAACATTTCTATAGCTGTTTATTCCTTATTATTCTTGAAGTGTTCTGTTTGTGCTTTCTTTCTGTTTGAGAGATCTGTGTATGCAGGTTAAGCTTCACTTCTTTTCCTATTCCTGTTGTTCTGTCCAGCTAGCTAATTAACTGCTTTATTCCATTTTACTGTCTAATTTTTTTCACAGTCTTTAGTGTCATCTTTCTACAAACTCCATTTAAAACTACAATGAATATGCAAGTTTCCAGGGACAATCTTAAACTATCATATCTCAATGACATGACAAGTTTTATTTTGGTGAAAAAAACCACCCTAATTTTAAAAACCAGATAATGGATTGTGAACACCTGGAAATGGTATCCACTAAAATACAAAGATAATTTAGAACTATTAAATATATTGTTGAAATTTCTCTCATGCCAGGCATGATTAAGTTTGTTTCCAATTAATGAATACAAACAAATATATTTGCTGCTACCAGCCAAATGAAAACTTTCCAATATTCTAACCTTTACCACTAAGCTTAATTTTCTAGCAGAAACACATTGTAAGCCTTAGGGAGAGAAAATAATTGAATTTTTAAAGGTACTTTAATGACTTACAAAATGTCTTTAAAGCATAAAATAATAACCAATAAGTGCCATAGGTGATTTATTTTCTAAAATATATAGTTGTTTTTCATCTATTTTATTTAAACCATGGTCCTAAATCATCCTTGGATATAATAACAAAATGACTCAACTAAAGATTTGATTAAGTTTTATTAGAACATTAATAGATTATGTCCTCATTGGAATATCTGGACTAGCATCAGGTAAATAATGAGCTCTCTTTTCTTTTGAAGTAAAACTGATTAGGCTATAGAAATATGCATGTATGAGCCTCAAAGTACATAATATTGACTCTCTTTCTTCATCATTCTTTCGACTTCTAACTTTTCATTCCCTCTCTATCTTTCCTCTCTCTTCTTACTTTTCTTTTTGCTACTCCTTTTCTATTGCTTGCCACCATCACTTTCATTGAATATTATAATTATAATTGTATAATAAAAAGTAATAGAAGTAATATGTAGCACATGATAAAACCATTATATTACTGTAGCTGTGTACTTACCATAACATCCCTTTAACAGGCAAAGTCCTGAAGTAATTATAAGTCCTTGAAATCATTCTTCTACTCTGTACTTTAGTGATTTTCATATTTGTAAGGCTTCACATATTGTTGACAGTATATTTTATTTTTTCATTTTATGTCTGGATTATTTAATTTGGTACAATGTTCTGCATATTCACCTATGTTGTCACAGATGGCAGGATATCCTTTATAGATTAATAGTATTCTAAGTGTGTACTATATTCTCCATTTTGGCTGTCCTGGAACACACTATGTAGATCAGGCTTGCCTCACGGACATTTTGTCTGCCTCTTGAGCACTGGGATTAATGGTATGTGCTACCATGACAGGCTATACTATTTTCTTTATAAATTTGTTTATTGATGGATACTTAGAATGATTTTCAATAACATTGTTACAATGGATAGGGAAGTTCAGGAAGTGAGGTTGCTATAACATATGGTTGTCCTATTTTCTACTCTTCAAGGAACCTCTTATTTTCTGCATTGAATGTATGATTCTACATTTATACCAACAGTATATAAGAGTTTCCTTTTTTCACACCCTTGATAACACTTGTCGTCTTTTGTATTTCTGATAATAAACATCTTAACAGATGTTAGGTGTTAACAGATTTCAGCATTTTTTATTTATATTTTTGTGATTTGTAGGGATGCTGAACAGCTTTTTGTCTTGTGCTCACCATTTATTCTTTGGAAAAGTGTCTATTGAAGTGTATTGGTTATTTTTATAATATTATTTGCCTTTTTGAAATTGAATTACATGAGTTACTTACTGGTAGTCATAAATCCCTCATAAGATAAGGTTCCTATTCTGAGGCCTGAAGGTCTGTCCCAAAGAGCATGTATAAATGTAGATTCTTTTATATCTGAGAGAGAAAGGAAATTGTGACATCTCTGCTTGGAATTGGAGCAGGGTCATATGTTAAATTTATATCTTCACTTGGGACTAAGTAGCAAAGGCCTGTTACTTGAGGTATGGATGGAAATGGTGTATGTATTAGGTCATTTGGCAAATAGTGCTGAGGTCACAAACAAGCCCAAACAGGGTTTTATTCCATGAGTAGACAGGGATATTTCTGGCTATAGGGTTGTCTTGTTAGATAATGCTTAACAATTCAGCTGTGTGGACACAAGCCTGTATTCTAAAGGAAGACTTTGTTAGTTCTCATGTTCACTTGTATTTTACAAACTTTTACTTGGATCCTCTATCAGTTACTCTTCTTTTCTTATTGAATATTTAGTGTATTTACATTTCAAATGTTATCCCTTTTCCTGGTTTCCCTGCTTCTATGAGGATGCTTCCCCTCCTACCCATCCACTCCCAACTTACCACCCTGGCATTCCCCTACATGGGAGAAACAAGCCTTCACAGGACCAAGGACCTCTCCTTCCAATGATGCCCTACAAGTACATATGTAACTGGAGCCATGGGTCCCTCCATGTGTACTCTTTGATTGTTAGTTTAGTCCTCAGGAGCTCTGGTTGGTTGATATTGTTGTTCTTCCTATGGGGTTGCAAACCCATTCAGCTCCTTCATTCCTTTCTCTACCTCCTCCATTGGCGTCCTGTGCTCAGTCCAGTGGTTACCTGCAAGCTCCCTCATCTGTATCAGTAAGGCTCTGGCAGAGCCTCTCAGGAGACAGCTATATCAGGCTCCTGTTCACATGCACTTCTTGGCATCAGCAGTATGACTGAGTTTGGTGGCTGCATATAGGATGGATCCCCAGGTGGAGCAGTCTCTGGATGGCCTTTCCTTCAGTCTCTGCTCCACTCTTTGTTGCTGTATTTCCTTTAGACAGGAACAATTCTGGGTTAAAATTTTGAGAATGGTGGGTGGCCCCATCCCCCAACTGGGGACCTTGCCTAACCTCTGGATATAGTCTCTACAGGTTCTCCCTTGCCTTTGTTTGAGTTTTCAGCTAATATTATCCCTGTTGGGTCCCAGGAGCCTCTCACTTTCCCGGCATCTGGGACTGGGACTTGCTGGTGGCAACCTCAGTTCCCATCCACCATTGTTACAGACTTCTGTTCAAATTCCTAACTCTGTATATCACAACTGTCTCCTCTCACACCTGATCCAGTCCCCCCCCCACATTTTCTCCTCCTCCTCTCTTACTCCCAAGATGCTCCCACTCTCTACCTTCTCTGAGTATTTTGTTCCCCACTTTAAGAAGGACTGAAACATTCACATTTTGGTCTTCTTCTTGAGCTTCATATGGTATCTTTGGTATTCTGAGCTTTTGGGCTAATACACATGTATCAGTTAGTGCATAATATGTGTGGGTTTTTTTGTGATTGGGTTACCTCACTCATGATGGTATTTTCAAGTTCTATTCATTTGAATAAGAATTTCATGAACTCATTGTTTTTGATAGCTGAGTAGTAGTACTCCATTGTGTAAATGTACCACATTTTCTGTATCCATTTCTCTGCTGAAGGACATCTGGGTTCTTTCCAGTTTCTGGCTATTATAAATATGTCTGCTATGAACATAGTGGAGCATGTGTCCTTGTTACATTTTAGAGCATCTTTTGGGTATATGCCCAAGAGAGGTATAGCTGGGTCCTCAGGTAGTACTATGTTCAATTTTCTGAAGAACCTCCAGACTTAACTCCAGAGTGATTTTAACAGCATGCAATCCCACCAATGGAGAAGTGTTCTTATTTCTCCACATCCTCTCCAGTATCAGTTGTCACCTGAGTTTTTGATCTTAGCCATTCTGACTGGTATAAGGTGAAATCTCGGGGTTGTTTTGATTTGCATTTCCATGATAATTAAGGATGTTGAATATTTCTGTATGTTCTTCACAAATATTTAATATTCCTTATTTGAGAATTCTGTTTAGCTCTGTACCCCATTTTTAATAGGGTTATTTGGTTTTCTGTAGTCTATCTTCTTGAGTTCTTTATATATATTGGATATTAACCCTCTATCAGATGTAGGATTGGGAAAGATCTTTTCCCAATCTGTTGGTTGCTGTTTTGTCCTATTGATAGTATCCTTTGCCTTACAGAAGCTTTGCAATTTTATGAGGTACCATTTGTTGATTGCTGATCTTAGAGCATAAGCCATTGGTATTCTGTTCAAGAAGTTTCCTCCTGAGCCCATGTGTTTGTGGCTCCTTCATACTCTCTCTTCTTTTAGTTTCAGTGTGTCTGGTTTTCTGTGGAGGTCCTTGATCTACTAGAAAATATCATCCTGAGTGGGGTAACCCAGAAACAAAAGAACACACATTCTTTAGACTCCGTAATAAGTGGATATTAGCCCCAAAGCCCACAATGCCCATAATACAACCCACAGAACATATGAAGCATGGAAGAAAGGACAGGGTATGCATGCTTCAATCCTGCATTTAGGAAGGAACGGTATGATTGTGGGAGGTGGAGGGAAAAGGGAATGGGGAAGGGGAAAGGAAGGGGAGGAAATAAGGGTGGCTGCATTAGGATCTAGAGGAGGTGTGAGAGAGGTACATAGGGTCAGGAAATTGAACAAAAATATGTAGCAGGAGGGGATGACAAGCTGGCAATAGCCACTGGAGGGTCCCAGATACCAGAGAAAAATGAGGCTCCCAGAACCCAATCGGATAACTTTAGCCAAAATGTGCAGAGAATGGGGGAGATATATCCTTTAGAGACTCCTTCAGCAGATAGGCACGGCCAAAAGCCAGACCCTAGGAGCACCTACACACCTGAAAGTAAGGTAAGACCAACTCTTCTGCTCCAAATGACCTGCCTGGTGGCCTTAGAACACACAAAGGCAAAAGTCTTCTGGGACAGGACACTTCCGTTTTCTGGCTGTGCCTGGAACTGAACCAGTCCCACAGCTCTCTGTACCCAAATTCGATAGGGGAGAGAGCTGGACTCTTGGAGGTACAGCCAATCCTGAGAGAAGAGGGGAGACTGCCACTCCTGCTGAAATTTCTGGCCCAAGAGGAACCTGCATAGTGCCTTCTGGATACAGGAATATAGGAGCATTCAGTGGCAGAATCTTCTGGTTTCAGCTTGTGACCAGAACTGAACTGAACTGGTCCCACAGATCCCTGCACCAAAAACCAGTGAGGGAGAGAGCTGGACTCTCAGAAGTGTGGATAATCCTGAGAGCTCAGAGAAGACAATGACTTCAGCCCACATTCCTGAACCAAGAGGAACCCACCTCGTGCCCTCTGTGCATTCTGTGCACAGGGACCCAGGAGCAGTCAGGGGCAAGACCCTTTTGGTTTCTGCCTGTGCTGAGAGCCAAAATCCAGTTGCCAGGAGCACCTACATACCTGAAAATAGAGGTAAGACCAACTCTTCTGGTCCAAGCGACCTGCCTAGGGGTTTCAGGTAACATAAACCCAGGAGCAGTTGTCTATTCACAGATCCGGCTGAAAGAAAACAGGTCTACAGGAGTGATGACACAAAGGCTTACAGGAGCATCAAGCCACTGTCAGAGAAAGCAAGGCAAGCTAATACCAGAGATAATCTCATGGTAAGAGTCAAGCACAGGAACCTAAGCAACAAAAACGAAGACTACTTGGCATCATCAGAGCACAGTTCTTCCACCAAAGAAAATGCTGGATATCCAAACACACTAGAAAAGCAAGATTTGGATTTAAAATTACATCTCATGATGATGATAAAGGACTTTATAAAGGACATAAAATACTCCCTTAAAGAAATACAGGACAACACACATAAACAAATAGAAGCCCCTAAAGAGAAAACAGAAAAATTCCTTAAAGAATTACAAGACAAAACAACCAAATAGGTGAAGAAATTGAACAAAACCATCCAGTATTTTAAAATGGAAATAGAACCAATAAAAAAAGCACAAAAAGGGACAATCCTGGAGATAGAAATTCTAGGAAAAAAGGGCGGCACAGATCTTCCTGGTTGCTTCCGCCTCGGAGAGCTCATAGGCAGCACCACACGAGCAAACTTGAGCCTCGGGACCACAGGTAAGACCAACTTTTCTGCTGCAAGAGACCTGCCTGGTGAACTCCAGGGACACACAGAGGCAAAATTCCTCTAGGACCGGGAACTTCCTGTGTTTACAGGGGGAGTCCCAAACCCCGGATCCTGGCCCACAGCAGCTCTCTGCTCCCAGACCCCGTGGGAGAGAGACCTCACCGCCTGGTCAGGTGGGCACTCTTGAGGCTGCATAGCGGAAGAGACCACCAACACTGCCCATCCCTGCCCACATCCCTGGCCCAAGAGGAAACTGTATACGGCCTCTGGGCTCCCGTGGGGGAGGGCCCAGGAGCGGTAGGACCCCTGAGCCTGAGACACCGCGGGAACCTGAAGGGACAGACCGGATAAACAGTTCTCTGCACTCAAATCCAGTGGGAGGGAGAGCTAAACCTTCAGAGAGGCAGACACGCCTGGGAAACCAGAAGAGACTGCACTCTGCACACATCTCTGACGCCAGAGCAAAACACCAAACGCCATCTGGAACCCTGGTGCACGGAGGCTCCCGGAAAGGGCGGCACAGATCTTCCTGGTTGCTGCAGCCGCAGAGAGCTCGTAGGCAGCACCCCACAAGCAAAAATCCCTTGAGCCTCGGGACCACAGATAAGACCAACTTTTCTGCTGCAAGTGACCTGCCTGGTGAACACCAGACACAGTCCCACAGGAACAGCTGAAGACCTGTACACAGGAAAAACTACACGCCTGAAAGCAGAACACTCTGCTCCCATAACTGGCTGAAAGAAAATAGGAAAACAGGTCTACAGCACTCCTGACACACAGGCTTGTAGGACAGTCTAGCCACTATCAGAAATAGCAGAACAAAGTAACACTAGAGATAATCTGATGGCCGGAGGCAAGCCCAGGAACCCAAGCAACAGAAACCAAGACTACATGGCATCATCGGAGCCCAATTCTCCCACCAAAGCAAACACGGAATATCCAAACACACCAAAAAAGCAAGATCTAGTTTCAAAATCATATTTGATCATGATGCTGGAGGACTTCAAGAAAGACATGAAGACCTTCCTTAGAGAACAAGTAGAAGCCTACAGAGAGGAATCGCAAAAATCCCTGAAAGAATTCCAGGAAATCATAAATAAACAAGTAGAAGCCCATAGAGAGGAGCCACAAAAATCCCTGAAAGAATTCCAGGAAATCATAAATAAACAAGTAGAAGCCCATAGAGAGGAGTCACAAAAATCCCTGAAAGAATTCCAGGAAAACACAAACAAACAGTTGAAGGAATTAAAAATGAAAATAGAGGTGGGAGAGAGACCTCACCGCCTGGTCAGGTGGGCACTCCTGAGGCTGCAGAGTGGAAGAGACCACCAACACTGCCCACACCTGCCCACATCCCTGGCCCAAGAGGAAACTTTATAAGGCCTCTGGGCTCCCGTGGGGGAGGGCCCAGGAGCGGCAGGACCCCTGCCTGAGACACCGCCGGAACCTGAAGGAAACAGACCGGATAAACAGTTCTCTGCACCCAAATCCCGTGGGAGGGAGAGCTAAACCTTCAGAGAGCCAGACACGCCTGCGAAACCAGAAGAGACTGCTCTCTGCACACATTACTGATTCCAGAGGAAAACACCAAAATCCATCTGGAACCCTGGTGCGGAGACTCCCGAAGAAGGCGTAAAGAGATCTTCCTGGTTGCTGTTCCCACGAGAGCCGTGCAGCACCCTTGAGCGAACTTGAGCCCGGGACTACAGGTAAGACCAACTTTCTGCTGCAAGTGACCTGCCCAGAACTCAAGGCAAAGGTCCACAGGAACAGCTGAAGACCTGTAGAGAGGAAAAACTACACGCCCGAAAGCAGAATACTCTGTTCCCATAACTGACTGAGAGGAAAACAGGTCTACAGCACTCCTGAAACACAGGCCTATAGGACAGTCTAGCACACGTCAGAAATAGCAGAACAAAGTAACACTAGAGATAATTTGATGGCAAGAGGCAAGCGAGGGAACCCAAGCAAAGAAACTAAGACTACATGGCACCATCAGAGCCCAATTGCCTCCCATCAAAAACAAACATGAAATATCCAAACACACCAGAAAAGCAAGATCTAGATTCAAAATCATATTTGTCCATGATGCTGGAGGACTTCAAGAAAGATGAGAAGAACTCC